>NW_028296484.1:0-207488 GCF_964197995.2 Scardinius erythrophthalmus | reverse complement strand
AAGATTGCAATGCTGGAATGCACAGTGTGTGTGTGTGTGTGTGTGTGTGTGTGTGTGTGTGTGTGTGTGTGTGTGTGTGTGTGTGTGTGTGTGTGTGTGTGTGTGTGTGTGTGTGTGTGAGGCGTAGGCACGATCGAACAGTGGAAACATAAAAACATAGGCTACTCCGTCGGTTTGTTCATACAGGACATCATTTAAACTGCACTGTGTTTACTTATATTTATGTACACTCGCAATAAAACACAACATTGTGCTTTTGTAAAAAAACATTCAAGCAATCCCACCCCCGAAATGGCGCTATTTTTTAAATGAAACTAAAATGCTCACGGCTGCATGGGCAATAACGCGTCTACAGCGAGGAACGAGCAGAACAGAGTGAATGTTTTTTAGTTCATTCCTACTGGACGACCGTATTTCACTTTCGCTTTTAAAGGGATACTCCACTTTAAAATGAAAATTCTGTCACCATATACTCACCCTCATGTTGTTTTAATCCTTTATGAATTTCTTTCTTCTGCTGAACAGAAAGGAAGATATTTAGGAGAATGTCAGTAACCAGACAGTTTCTGATCCCATTGACTTCCATAGTAGGAAAAAAATGTATACTATGGAAGTCAATGAGACCAGAAACTGTCTGGTTACTGACATTCTTCTAAATATCTTCCTTTCTGTTCAGCAGAAGAAAGAAATTAATAAAGGATTGAAACAACATGAGGGTGAGTATATGATGACAGAATTTTCAATTTAAAGTGGAGTATCCCTTTAAGTTAGTGATTTAAAAGCCCCCGCCGCGGTGTCACACATCAATTAACCAGTGGGAAAAAATTCTCAGTCACATCGCTATTATATTTATATATAAATACAATATACAATGGGCCTACCTGATTTTGAACACAAGAGGGCAGTATAGCCCTATGTATGACTTTTCTTTTTACTAAATAGCGCATTCTGGCTGATTTTAAACTTGTACATAATTCTTGAATTGAAAAAAACTGAATAAACCCAAAACTAGTTCTGTTTCGGTTTAGTTCTGATATTTGTATAATTTTATATTAAAATAAATGGTGTATAATTAAATTTTAAGAAGATATGAGATGTTTTCTGATTCCTTTTTTGACATTATTTTAATCCCTCGCCATGTCAAAACCGTTTGAAATATTTAATATCCGTTCACAATTTAGCATCTTTAATGTATTTTCATCGTGTTAAAAAAGTTTGGTGTGAATAAAAAAAAAACACTTAGCAGGAGTGGGTAAAAAGCAGAGGCTGAATTTGCAAATAAATCCACATTCAAACCAAAATATCTGACTTCCTATTGGTCGAAGCTAATAACTGTATATTAGAAAGTTGTCCGGCTCGATGAGACCAATGTACGTACTGATTTTTGTAACTGTGGGTAAAACTAACCCCCCCACTTTTGTCAAAAGCATTTTGAAAGTGACACACTTCCTGTTGCCAGTTGGTGGCGCTATAACTTTGACTCACAATAGTTACATCCATCTGATCGGCCTCTTACCACGAACACACTGGTGAAGTTTCATCAAGATCAGTTAATGTATGCAGAAGTTATACCACTTCGTGTTTCTCTTTTCTCGCCATAAATTCGTTTCCTCGCCACGGCCAAACCGTTCGAGATATCAAAAATCCGTCCGTAATTTAGAATCCTCAATGTCTTGACTTCATGCACACCGAGTTTGGTGGGGATTGGATGAATTCTCTAGGAGGAGTACTTCGCATTCCACAGCAAGCGTTTTCCAAACAACCCATAATAGCCGACTTCCTGTTGGGCTGGCGTAAAACTTGACCTGGGGAAAGTTGTTCGGCCCGATGAGATCTATATGTGTACCGAGTTTCATATTAATCAATGCAAGCGTGATTGATCTATGGACCAAGTTTTGGGACCCCGTTCAAGGGGGCGCTGTTGAGCCCCCCTGCCACGCCCGGGTGCCAGCTTCAGCCCGTCCCTGATGGCAGGGGGTTCTGACTTGTGTGCAAAGTTTCAAGAGTTTTTGAGCATGTTAAGGACCCCAAAAGCCCCTGAAACCTTGATTAACAATATAAAAGCAATAGTCAAATCCCCCCCCTCCCTTCACACGCACAGAGACACAGAGAGAGGGAGAGAAAATTCTTCAGAAAATCCACATTCAAACCAAAATATCTCTCTTCCTGTTGGTCAGAGATAGTTCATGTAAATTAGAAAGTTGTCCGTCTTGATGAGAACAATACACATACCAAGTTTTGTTGCTGTTGATAAAACTAACCCCCCCACTTATGACTAAAGGTGGCGCTACTGAGCCCCTCACCACGCCCGTTTCTGAAACTTTGCACATGTCTACGGGCTAATAAATGTGATGTGTCTGTCGAGTTTCATCCAATTTCAAGTATGTTAAGAGTCTCAAAAGCATCAAAAAAGAATATTAAAGTTTGAAGCGTTGCCATGGCAACAGTATTAAAGATATCAAAAATTCTTTCACAGGTCTACATCTGCCGTGTGTTTACATTATACACATAAACTTTGAAGCAAATCGGGTAAAAATAAGAGGGTGATTTCAAAGCATTTTGAAAGGGACACACTTCCTGCTGCCAGTTGGTGGCGCTATAACTTTGACTCACAATAGTCACATCCATGTGATCGGCCTCTTACCACGAACACACTGCTGAAGTTTCATCAAGATCAGTTAATGTATGCAGAAGTTATAACACACTTCCTGTTTCATTTTTTCGCCATAAATTCGTTTCCACGCCACGGCCAAACCGTTCGAGATATCAAAAATCCGTCCGCAATTTAGCATCCTCAATGTCTTGACTTCATGCACACAGAGTTTGGAGGCGAATCGATGAATTCCCTAGGAGGAGTACATTAAATTCCACAGCATGCGTTTCCAAACAACCCTAAATAGCCGACTTCCTGTTTGACTGGCGTAAAACTTAGAGCACGAAAGTTGTTCGGCCCGATGAGATCTATATGTGTACCGAGTTTCATATTATTACATGCAAGCGTGTTTGATTTATGGACACGTGTTCGGATCCCGTTCCAGGGGGCGCTGTCGAGCCCCCCTGCCACGCCCGGGTACCAGCTTCAGCCCGGCCATCAGATGGCCACGGGTTCTGACCTGTGTGCAAAGTTTCAAGAGTTTTCGAGCATGTTAAGGGCCCCAAAAGTGCCCGAAAGGTTGACAAAATAATAATAATAATAATAATAATAATAATAATAATAATAATCCTACCGAAAACAATAGGGCCTTCGCCCTTTCAGGGCTTGGGCCCTAATTAAAGCTGCAAGCAGTGATAAAAGGGCCCTCGCACCCGTGCCATCAACACTCGGTGGCTTTAGGAAGACAGAGCATGGTTGGGAAATGTACATTTAAGGAGGTATATTTAGTAAGAGTATGTCAAAGTCAGTTACAAAATGTTTTGTATAATGGTGATAATAGCATGCTTCATGACTCAGCTAAGTGTTGCTAGCATGTTTAGTCTGTTCCTAGCATGCTTAGTAAACAATAATTATGTGGTTAGTACTGCATTACTGTGTTAACCATGTCAGTTTCTGTTGCCAGTAGGTGGCGTTATGACTATAACTGAATATGAGCATGGATGTGTGTTCAGGACAGAACTCTTATCAAACGTGTGAAGTTTGGTGCAAATTGGACATTGCCTTCTTGAGTAACAACAAAGTCATGTTTCATTGAATTAGCATTCTTTAGCACTTAGCTAAGCATTGTTAGCATGTTTTAACATGTTTCTAGCATGTTTAGAACTCAATGGCATTTTTAACATGTTGCTAGAACGGCATCAACGTGTTAAACATGTCACTTCCTGTTGCCAGTAGGTGGCGCTATTACTATAACTGAACATTCTCATGTAGATGTGTTCAGGCCATGACTCTTATCAAACGTGTGAAGTTTGGGGCAGATTGGATTACAGATTAGTTACAACAAATTCTTATTTAATTGCAATAATAGCATGCTTTAGCACTTAGCTAAGAGTTTGCTAGCATGTTTTAGCATGTTTCTAGTATGTTGTTAGCATGTTTAACACTTGCTGGCACTTTTTTATATGTTATTAGGAGTCCATAACAGTGTTAAACATGTCACTTCCTGTTGCCAGCAGGTGGCGCTATGACTGTAACTGAATATAAGCATGGTCATGTGTTCAGGACAGAACGCTTATCAAAAGTGTGAAGTTTGGGGCAGATTGGACATTCCATGCCTGAGTTACAGCAAATTCATATTTAATTGCAGTAATATAATTCTTTAGCACTTAGCTAAGTGTATGCTAGTATGTTTTAGCATGTCTCTAGTTAGTTGGTAGGATGTTTAGCACCTACTGGCATTTTTTTATATGTTATTAGGAGTCAAGAACAGTGTTAAACGTCACTTCCTGTTGCCAGCAGGTGGCGCTATGACTATAACTAAATATGAGCATGGGCATGTGTTCAAGAGATAACTCTTATCAAACGTGTGAAGTTTGGGGTAGATTGTACATTGCCTTCTTGAGCAACAACAAAGTCCTGTTTCATTGAATTAGCATGCTTTAGCACTTAGCTAAGTATTGCTAGCATGTTTTAATATGTTTCTAGCATGTTTAGAACTCAATGGCATTTTTAACATGTTGCTAGAACGGCATCAACGTGTTAAACATGTCACTTCCTGTTGCCAGTAGGTGGCGCTATTACTATAACTGAATTTGAGCATAGACATGTGTTCAGGCCATGATTCTTATCAAACGTGTGAAGTTTGGGGCAGATTGGACATTCCATGCCTGAGTTACAGCAAATTCCTATTTAATTGCAGTAATAGCATGCTTTAGCACTTAGCTAAGTGTTTGCTAGCATGTTTCTAGTATGTTGCTAACCTGTTTAGCACTTGCTGGCTCTTTTTTATATGTTATTAGGAGACCACAACAGTGTTAAACATGTCACTTCCTGTTGACAGCAGGTGGCGCTATTACTATAACTGAATATTCTCATGTAGATGTGTTCAGGCCATGACTCTTATCAAACGTGTGAAGTTTGGGGCAGATTGGACATTCCATGCCTGTGTTACAGCAAATTCCTATTTAATTGCAGCAATAGCATGCTTTAGCACTTAGCTAAGTGTTTGCTAGCATGTTTTAGCATGTTTCTAGTATGTTGTTAGCATGTTTAGCACTTGCTGGCACTTTTTTATATGTTTTTATATGTCCACAACAGTGTTTAACATGTCACTTCCTGTTGCCAGCAGGTGGCACTATGACTGTAACTGAATATGAGCATGGTCATGTGTTCAGGACAGAACGTTTATTAAAAGTGTGAAGTTTGGCGCAGATTGGACATTGCCTTCTTGAGTAACAACAACATCCTGTTTCATTGAATTAGCATGCTTTAGCACTTAGCTAAGTATTGCTAGCATGTTTTAACATGTTTCTAGCATGTTTAGAAGTCAATGGCATTTTTAACATGTTGCTAGAATGGCATCAACGTGTTAAACATGACACTTCCTGTTACCAGTAGGTGGCGCTATTACTATAACTGAATATTCTCATGTAGATGTGTTCAGGACAGAACGCTTATCAAAAGTGTGAAGTTTGGGGCAGATTGGACATTCCATGCCTGAGTTACAGCAAATTCCTATTTAATTGCAATAATAGCATGCTTTAGCACTTAGCTAAGAGTTTGCTAGCATATTTTAGCATGCTTCTAGTATGTTGTTAGCATGTTTAACACTTGCTGGCACTTTTTTATATGTTATTAGGAGTCCATAACAGTGTTAAACATGTCACTTCCTGTTGCCAGCAGGTGGCGCTATGACTGTAACTGAATATAAGCATGGTCATGTGTTCAGGACAGAACGCTTATCAAACGTGTGAAGTTTGGGGCAGATTGGACATTCCATGCCTGAGCTACAGCAACTTCCTGTTTCATGGCGAAACATCGAAATTTGTCAGGTCGCCGAGGACCCGCCCTTCGACGAAAACTCAAGATCTTCGCAATTTAACGTCGCAAAGGCCTTAAGATTACACTCACCAAATTTGAAGATGATCAGATTAAAACTATAGGAGGAGTTCGTTAAAGTACGAGGCCTGAAAATGGCAAAAACTGCACAAAAATCTGAGAGGAAGTTGAAAATGGCTGACTTCCTGTTGTGTTTAGGGCTATGCTACAAGAGACTTTTTTGTAGGTATTAGGTCATTACATGTATGTACCGAATTTTGTGCACGTACGTGGAACGTTGCGGGAGGCGCACTCCGTTGAACTTTTATAGGTGGCGCTATCGAGCCATTTTGCCCCGTCCAATTCTGAAACCTATATCAGATGTATATTTTCGCCAGTTCTGACGCGTGTGCAAAGTTTCATGAGTTTTCGCGCATGTTTAGGCCCTCAAAAATGCAATTAAATGCGGAGAAGAATAATAATAATAATAATTAAAGCTGCAAGCAGCGATGAAAGGGCCCTCGCACCCGTGCCATCAACACTCAGTGGCTTTAGGAAGACAGAGCATGGTTGGGCAATGTACATTTAAGGAGGTATATATAGTAACAGTATGTCAAAGTCAGTTACTAAATGTTTTGTATAATGGGGATAATAGCATGCTTCATGACTCAGCTAAGTGTTGCTAGCATGTTTAGTATGTGTCTAGCATGCTTAGTACACAATAATTATGTTGTTAGTACTGCATTACTGTGTTAACCATGTCAGTTTCTGTTGCCAGTAGTTGGGGCTATGTCTATATCTGAATATTGCTATGTAGATGTGTTCAGTGCAGGACTTTTATCAAACATGTGAAGTTTGGGGCAGATTGGACATTGTATGCTTGAGTTACAACAACTTCCTTTAGCATTTCTAGCATGTTTTATGATGTTTCTAGCATTTTACATATTAATTTTGGGGTAGATTGGACATTGCATTCCTGAGTTACAGCAAATTCATATTTAATTGCAGTAATATCATGCTTTAGCACTTAGCTAAGTGTTTGCTAGTATGTTTTAGCATGTCTCTAGTATGTTGGTAGGATATTTAGCACCTACTGGCATTTTTTTATATGTTATTAGGAGTCCAGAACAGTGTTAAACGTCACTTCCTTTTGCCAGCAGGCGGCGCTATGACTATAACTGAATATGAGCATGGACATGTGTTCAAAAGATAACTCTTATCAAACGTGTGAAGTTTGGGGTAGATTGGACATTTTATGCTTAAATTACAACAACTTCCTTGAGCTTTTATAGCATGCTTTAGAACTTAGCTAAGTGTTGCTAGCATGTTTCTTGCATGTTACATATTAAGTTTGGGGTAGATTGAACATCCCATGCCTGTGTTACAACAAATTCCCATTTAATTGCAGTAATATCATGATTTAACACTTATCTAAGTGATTGATAGCATGTTTTAGCATGTTTCTAGTATGTTGTTAGCATGTTTAGCACATGCTGGCACTTTTTTATATGTTATTAGGAGTCCACAACAGTGTTTAACATGTCACTTCCTGTTGCCAGCAGGTGGCGCTATGACTGTAACTGAATATGAGCATGGTCATGTGTTCAGGACAGAACGCTTATCAAAAGTGTGAAGTTTGGGGCAGATTGGACATTGCCTTCTTGAGTAACAACAACATCCTGTTTCATTGAATTAGCATGCTTTAGCACTCAGCTAAGTTTTGCTAGCATGTTTTAACATGTTTCTAGCATGTTTAGAAGTCAATGGCATTTTTAACATGTTGCTAGAACGGCATCAACGTGTTAAACATGACACTTCCTTTTACCAGTAGGTGGCGCTATTACTATAACTGAATATTCTCATGTAGATGTGTTCAGGCCATGACTCTTATCAAACGTGTGAAGTTTGGGGCAGATTGGACATTCCGTGCCTGAGTTACAGCAAATTCCTATTTAATTGCAGTAATAGCATGCTTTAGCACTAAGCTAAGTGTTTGCTAGCATGTTTTAGCATGCGTCTAGTATGTTGTTAGCATGTTTAGCACTTGCTGGCACTTTTTTATATGTTATCAGGAGTTCACAACAGTGTTTAACATGTCACTTCCTGTTGCCAGCAGGTGGCGCTATGACTGTAACTGAATATGAGCATGGTCATGTGTTCAGGACAGAACGCTTATCAAAAGTGTGAAGTTTGGGGCAGATTGGACATTGCCTTCTTGAGTAACAACAACATCCTGTTTCATTGAATTAGCATGCTTTAGCACTCAGCTAAGTTTTGCTAGCATGTTTTAACATGTTTCTAGCATGTTTAGAAGTCAATGGCATTTTTAACATGTTGCTAGAACGGCATCAACGTGTTAAACATGACACTTCCTGTTGCCAGTAGGTGGCGCTATTACTATAACTGAATATTCTCATGTAGATGTGTTCAGGCCATGACTCTTATCAAACGTGTGAAGTTTGGGGCAGATTGGACATTCCGTGCCTGAGTTACAGCAAATTCCTATTTAATTGCAGTAATAGCATGCTTTAGCACTTAGCTAAGTGTTTGCTAACATGTTTTAGCATGTGTCTAGTATGTTGTTAGCATGTTTAGCACTTGCTGGCACTTTTTTATATGTTATCAGGAGTTCACAACAGTGTTAAACATGTCACTTCCTGTTGCCAGCAAGTGGCGCTATGACTATAACTGAATATGAGCATGGTCATGTGTTCAGGACAGAACGCTTATCAAAAGTGTGAAGTTTGGGGCAGATTGGACATTCCATGCCTGAGTTACAACAACTTCCTGTTTCATGGCGAAACATCAAAATTTGTCAGGCTGCCGAGGACCCGCCCTTCGACGAAAACTCAAGATCTTCGCAATTTAACGTCGCAAAGGCCTTAAGATTACACTCACCAAATTTGAAGATGATCAGATTAAAACTGTAGGAGGAGTTCGTTAAAGTACGAGGCATGAAAATGGCAAAAACTGCACAAAAATCTGAGAGGAAGTTGAAAATGGCTGACTTCCTGTTGTGTTTAGGGCTACGCTCCAAGAGACTTTTTTGTAGGTATTAGGTCCTTACATGTATGTACCGAATTTCGTACACGTACGTGGAACATAGCGGGAGGCGCACTCCGTTGAACTTTTATAGGTGGCGCTATCGAGCCATTTTGCCCCGCCCAATTATGAAACCTATATCAGATGTAAATTTTCGCCAGTTCTGATGCGTGTGCAAAGTTTCGTGAGTTTTCGAGCATGTTTAGGCCCTCAAAAATGCGATTAAATTCGGAGAATAATAATAATAATAATAATTAAAGCTGCAAGCAGCGATGAAAGGGCCCTCGCACCCGTGCCGCCGCCACCCGGTGGCTTTAGGAAGACAGAGCATGGTTGGAAAATGTGCATTTAAGGAGGTATATATAGTAGTTGCTAGCATGTTTAGTATGTTTTTAGCATGCTTAGTACACAATAGTTATGTGGTTAGTACTGCATTACTGTGTTAACCATGTCAGTTTCTGTTGCCAGTAGGTGGGGCTATGTCTATATCTGAATATCGCTATGTAGATGTGTTCAGTGCAGGACTTTTATCAAACATGTGGAGTTTGGGGCAGATTGGACATTGTATGCTTGAGTTACAACAACTTCCTTTAGCATTTCTAGCATGTTTTATGATGTTTCTAGCATATTACATATTAATTTTGGGGTAGATTGGACATTGAATGCCTGAGTTACAGCAAATTCATATTTAATTGCAGTAATAGGATGCTTTAACACTTAGCTAAGTATTTGATTGCATGTTTCTAGTATGTTGCTAACATGTTTAGCAGTTGGTGACACTTTTTTATATGTTATTAGGAGTCCAGAATAGTGTTAAACGTCACTTCCTGTTGCCAGCAGGCGGCGCTATGACTATATCTGAATATGAGCATGGACTTGTGTTCAGGAGATAACTATTATCAAACGTTTGAAGTTTGGGGTAGATTGGACATTGTATGCCTAAGTTACAACAACTTCCTTTAGCATTTCTAGCATGCTTTAGAACTTAGCTAGGTGTTGCTAGCATGTTTCTTGCATGTTACATATTAAGTTTGGGGCAGATTGGACATTCCATGCCTGTGTTACAGCAAATTCATATTTAATTGCAGCAATAGCATGCTTTAGCACTTAGCTAAGTGTTTGCTAATATGTTTCTAGTATGTTGTTAGCGTGTTTAGCACTTGCTGGCACTTTTTTATATGTTATCAGGAGTCCACAACAGTGTTTAACATGTCACTTCCTGTTGCCAGCAGGCGGTGCTATGACTGTAACTGAATGAGCATGGTCATGTGTTCAGGACAGAACGCTTATCAAAAGTGTGAAGTTTGGCGCAGATTGGACATTGCCTTCTTGAGTAACAACAACATCCTGTTTCATTGAATTAGCTAAGTATTGCTAGCATGTTTTAACATGTTTCTAGCATTTTTAGAAGTCAATGGCATTTTTAACATGTTGCTAGAACGGCATCAACGTGTTAAACATGACACTTCCTGTTACCAGTAGGTGGCGCTATTACTATAACTGAATATTCTCATGTAGATGTGTTCAGGCCATGACTCTTATCAAACGTGTGAAGTCTGGGGCAGATTGGACATTCTGTGCCTGAGTTACAACAAATTTCTATTTAATTGCAGTAATAGCATGCTTTAGCACTTAGCTAAGTGTTTGCTAGCATGTTTTAGCATGTTTCTAGTATGTTGTTAGCATGTTTAGCACTTGCTGGCACTTTTTTATATGTTATCAGGAGTCCACAAGAGTGTTAAACATGTCACTTCCTGTTGCCAGCAGGTGGCGCTATGACTATAACTGAATATGAGCATGGTCATGTGTTCAGGACAGAACGCTTATCAAAAGTGTGAAGTTTGGGGAAGATTGGACATTCCATGCCTGTGTTACAGCAAATTCATATTTAATTGCAGCAATAGCATGCTTTAGCACTTAGCTAAGTGTTTGCTAATATGTTTCTAGTATGTTGTTAGCGTGTTTAGCACTTGCTGGCACTTTTTTATATGTTATCAGGAGTCCACAACAGTGTTTAACATGTCACTTCCTGTTGCCAGCAGGCGGTGCTATGACTGTAACTGAATGAGCATGGTCATGTGTTCAGGACAGAACGCTTATCAAAAGTGTGAAGTTTGGCGCAGATTGGACATTGCCTTCTTGAGTAACAACAACATCCTGTTTCATTGAATTAGCTAAGTATTGCTAGCATGTTTTAACATGTTTCTAGCATTTTTAGAAGTCAATGGCATTTTTAACATGTTGCTAGAACGGCATCAACGTGTTAAACATGACACTTCCTGTTACCAGTAGGTGGCGCTATTACTATAACTGAATATTCTCATGTAGATGTGTTCAGGCCATGACTCTTATCAAACGTGTGAAGTCTGGGGCAGATTGGACATTCTGTGCCTGAGTTACAACAAATTTCTATTTAATTGCAGTAATAGCATGCTTTAGCACTTAGCTAAGTGTTTGCTAGCATGTTTTAGCATGTTTCTAGTATGTTGTTAGCATGTTTAGCACTTGCTGGCACTTTTTTATATGTTATCAGGAGTCCACAAGAGTGTTAAACATGTCACTTCCTGTTGCCAGCAGGTGGCGCTATGACTATAACTGAATATGAGCATGGTCATGTGTTCAGGACAGAACGCTTATCAAAAGTGTGAAGTTTGGGGCAGATTGGACATTCCATGCCTTAGTTACAGCAACTTCCTATTTATTTGCAGCAATAGCATGCTTTAGCACTTAGCTAAGTGTTTGCTAACATGTTTCTAGTATGTTGTTAGCATGTTTAGCACTTGCTGGCACTTTTTTATATGTTATCAGGAGTCCACAACAGTGTTTAACATGTCACTTCCTGTTGCCAGCAGGTGGCGCTATGACTGTAACTGAATATGAGCATGGTCATGTGTTCAGGACAGAACGCTTATCAAACGTGTGAAGTTTGGGGCAGATCGGACATTCCGTGCCTGAGTTACAGCAAATTCCTATTTAATTGCAGTAATAGCATGCTTTAGCACTTAGCTAAGTGTTTGCTAGCATGTTTTAGCATGTTTCTAGTAAGTTGTTAGCATGTTTAGCACTTGCTGGCACTTTTTTATATGTTATCAGGAGTCCACAAGAGTGTTAAACATGTCACTTCCTGTTGCCAGCAGGTGGCGCTATGACTGTAACTGAATATAAGCATGGTCATGTGTTCAGGACAGAACGCTTATCAAAAGTGTGAAGTTTGGGGAAGATTGGACATTCCATGCCTGAGTTACAGCAACTTCCTGTTTCATGGCGAAACATCAAAATTTGTCAGGCCGCCGAGGGCCCGCCCTTCGACGAAAACTCAAGATCTTCGCAATTTAACGTCGCAAAGGCCTTAAGATTACACTCACCAAATTTGAAGATGATCAGATTAAAACTGTAGGAGGAGTTTGTTAAAGTACGAGGCCTGAAAATGGCAAAAAGTGCACAAAAATCAGAGAGGAAGTTGAAAATGGCTGACTTCCTGTTGTGTTTAGAGCTATGCTCCAAGAGACTTTTTTGTAGGTATTAGGTCCTTTCACATATGTACCGAATTTCGTACACGTACGTGGAACACAGCGGGAGGCGCACTCCGTTGAACTTTTATAGGTGGCGCTATCGAGCCATTTTGCCCCGCCCAATTCTGAAACCTATATCAGATGTAAATTTTCGCCAGTTCTGACGCGTGTGCAAAGTTTCGTGAGTTTTCGAGCATGTTTAGGCCCTCAAAAATGCAATTAAATGCGGAGAAGAATAATAATAATAATAATAAACAGAGCAATTCCAAGAGGGTCCTCACACCATCGGTGCTCGGGCCCTAATTAAAGCTGCAAGCAGCATTTATCGGGGTTCAAGCAGTTATGCATTTTGTTACGATAAGTGTAACACCACGTGATTACAGAGCCGTAAAACTCGTTAGCGCCAACTAGTGGCCGACTTCTTTCAAAACTCTTACAGACCTCTACGGCCATGAGTTGAACATGCCCATCGAGTTTTGTTCCGATCGGCCTCCATTAACCTTGTCTAATAGGTGCTCAAATTTCATTGGTCGATGGCGGCCATGTTTTTTTGAGATACATGAGATACGTTAATATCTAACGGTCAGGTAGTCATAGCCCTTTTCAAGTTTTTTTCATGTTATAGCGCCACCTAGTGTTCAATCATCGCGATGTCTTTACTGTGACCCCAGACTGAACTCATACACATGTGTACCAAGTTTGGTGAAGATATCTCATTTACTTCTCGAGTTATAGCTATTTTAGTAAAATAGGCTCCTCCCACAACATGAATTTAGCAACCTCTAGTGACCAGGAACCGAAATTTCAACTTTTTTTGATAATTATTGATATTCAGACTCCAGGGAACATTTCTGTACTGGTTTGGTTACAATCGGACACAAATCCAGGGACTAGTTCGCAAAAGTAGGTTTTTAACATATTCGTGAATATTTAATGAACTGTTTGATTGACAGCAATTGTTCTTGAGGCAAAGTTGTTCAGAATGAGGAGACCTATCAAATGATATGCATTTTATGACAATAAGTGTAACACCACGTGATTACAGAGCCATAAAACTTGTTAGCGCCAACTAGTGGCCGATTTCTTTCAAAATTCTTACAGACCTCTAGGGCCATGAGTCGAACATGCCCATCGAGTTTCGTTCCGATCGGCCTCCGTTAACCTTGTCTAATAGGTGCTCAAACTTCATTGGCTGACGGTGGCCATGTTTTTTGAGATACGCCAATGTCCTCATAAACATACATGGCACCTTGGACCAAGACACTGCATACCAATTTTCAAGTCAATCGGACTAACGGTCAGGTAGTTATAGCCCTTTTCATGTTTTTTTCATGTTATAGCGCAACCTAGTGTTCAATCGTCGTGACTTTGTTACCGTGACCCCAAATTGAACTCATACACATATGTACCAAGTTTGGTGAAGATATCTAATTTACTTCTCGAGTTATAGCCATTTTAGTAAAATAGGCTCTTTCCACAACGATCAATTAGCGCCCCCTAGAAACCATGAATCGAAATTTCAACTTTTTTTTGATAATTATTGATATTCAGACTCCAGAGAACATTTCTGCACTGGTTTGGTTCCGATCGGACACAAAACCAGGGACTAGTTCGCAAAAGTAGGTTTTTGACATAATTCAAAATGGCGGAAAAATTTACATACCGTAAATGAAATCGGAGATATACGTTTTGACCTTCAGGCGTCCATCTTTCCAATGATATAAGACACTTGAGTCTACGACATAGGGTCTAGGAGTTATGAGCAGTTTCGCGCTTTTGGTTGCTATAGCGCCACCTATGGGCCAATCGGGGTCATACTTTGATAGGTTCTCCCCAAATTGAGGACTACCATTTGGCCAAGTTTCAAGGTTCCAGCTCTTACGGTTTGGTCTGCACGATGCGTTTTAGCGGAAAATAATAATAATAATAATAATAATTAAAGCTGCAAGCAGCATTTAGCGGGGTTCAAGCATTTAGGGTCTTTAAGCACATAAGGCAGTCTAGTGAGTTGTCTGAGTTTTTGTTTAGGATTTACAGGCTTTTGAGTGTTTTTTGCCATACCCATTTTCTAAATGATCCTGTTATGGCTACCCAATGGGTAAAGTTAAAGTTTTTTATATAATTAATAATCTAGAGCTTCCAGAGAATTGTACTGCACTGGTATATTTCCGATCGGGCGAAAAACCTAGGACTAGTTCGCAAAAGTAGGTTTTTAACATAATAGCAAGTATTTAATGAACAAATTGATTGACAGCAGTAGTTCTTGAGGCAAAGTTGTTCAGTATGAGGAGATCTATCAAATGATATGCATCACGTGATTACATAGCCGTAAAACCTGTTAGCGTCAACTAGTGGCTGATTTTTCAAAATTCTTACAGACCTCTAGGGCCACGAGTCGAACATGCCCATCGAGTTTCGTTCTGATCGGCCTCCGTTAAGAGCAAACTAACAGCTTTGAATTAAAATGGTGAGGTATCCTGTTGTAAACATCAACCATGCCTGTTGACAGTTTTGTGGGAAGGGAATGAAAAGTTCTCAAATCCACAGCACAGCCTCAGACATAACATTTATATCCATGATCTGCCATTTTCACTATTGTCCTTGCTTGCTTCTTCACAATACCTGCAGATCTTCTGATGATTCGGCTGTGCAGGTCCACATTAACACTGCCTGGCCTAGAACATGGACTGGAAAATGCAAATTTGGGGGGTATAAATATTAATGATCCTGACTCCAACGTCACAGTCGGTGTTATGGTGGGATTCACTCATTTTTCAGCGGTCTTTTGCAAACAGGAGATTTACACAAGAAGGAGGAAACAATGGTGTTTGAGGCTCACGGTATGTCAGTTCCATGTCCAGAACTCTTATCATTCAACTATGCCAAGATAAATACAGTTTTCAATTGTATGGCACCTGTAAAATAGATGATTAGTAATATAATGCTTACTTGGAGTCTGAAATGGCTTTAACAAAAGAAGAAAAATAGTCTTAGATTTCTGTTCATTCTAATCATGTACAAATAAAGTAGCACAGTAAGATTACATTTATTTGAATGCATTAGTGAGTGTGTGATTGTGCTGTGTGTGCAGCGTGTCAATACTAAAAGTGAAGGTGTAGTTGATATCTTTGGTGATAATATCTGTAGTAATCATAAAAAAAAACACTTAAGAAATAAAGAATTAAAATTACAAATAATATTCTATTAAGATATGAGTTACAATAACATGATTTGCAATAGTAATAATATCAATAATATATGCACAATACACACAGATTAGACTATCAGGTCTGTGTTTTACAAAAACATTAGTATTGCAGCCAATGTGAGTCTGTGGGATTTATAAACAGACAAAATATGATTTGAAATGTTATTTTAATGATTTTATTAAGTTTAAACAATATTTCAAATGGAAAAAAAAATTAAAAATAATATTTTAGTGAGCAGAATGAACCAATGAGTGTTCTTCTTCTGGTGGTTAAAATGTAAATGAAAACAATAATACTTAAACAATAATACTTAATACACTAACCATGCTTGAACACACACATGCACACACATTTTGTTGTAGATGGAGATATTTAAAATAAAAGATAGGTAACAAAATGATAATTGCAAATCTCCTCTGTATAACACCATTTTCAGATTTCAAATTAATCACTGAGAGGCAGAATTGTTCAAACTGAGAGCTCAGTAAAAATGAAGTGATAAACTTTGACAAAACATGACTGTGTTATAATAGGTGATTTTCATGCAAGTAATTTGATATAGTCCAAAAACTAATGCAAAAGCACAGATGAAAATATTTTATTAAGTAGAATGTCCTGCAGAGGGCAGTAGAAGACCACTAATTGACTCACTTTCATTTGAAATACTTTTTTATCCACCAGTAAAACAAAGCAGTTTCTTCATGTTCTTTCCATTAAGCATGCTTACACACACACAGACACACACACAAACCCACACACACACACACACACACACACACACACACACACACACACACACACACACACACACACACAAGACAAATATGTTTTCAATGTTTTTAGGATGTGATATTGTGAAAATATCTTCATCTCCTCATCTTGAACAACTTTGCCTCAAGAATCACTAATGTCAATCAAACCGTTCATAATCATAATAAAAAAAAATAAAATATATACAAATATCATAATAATAATAAAAAACATCATAATAAAAAAGATTGCTTCTTAAAGCATTTGTTTATTTCCAATACTGAAGCGAATTAAAAGATCATGCGTAATCCTGCTGCTCCCTCTAGTGGACAACAGTGGTATTATAGCTTACATTTTACAGTTGAAGTGTTTGAATGAATGGGAATTTGTTTTTTTACTTATATCTCAGGAACCAAAAGGCGAAAAATTCTGAAACTCAGAGCATAGATAGTGCTTGAGGAGCCCTGTTGAATGAGACCATCAATGTGTTTTTGGGCGATTGGGGCTGGGAGTTATGACTGTTATAAGGCATATCTGTTCGGGCTATTATCTCTGGAATGCCCAGGGCAAATAACACCACATTTGAATCGAAGCTAGCCAAGGACGCGCCCTTTCCAACGAGCTCTCACACAATGTTCGGGGTGGTCTGGGTCGGGAGTAATGGCCGTTCAAAATCGGGGGTCCCGCGGATTCGCGATGCGCGGGGGGCGCGCTCCCGAGGCCCGCGACGACACGTTTCGATCAAGAGCCCGGAGAGGTCCTCACCATCAAAATTTGAGCGCGCAACGACTTTCCGTTTTCGAGTTATGAATGGATTTGTATTCGGGGGCGTGGCTTAAATGCCGTTATACTTTCGTTTCATTTCATTCATTTACTTTCGTCCATTTCCATATCTCAGTGTAACACAATTGTCAATAGTAATACTCAATAGATGAGTTTTGACAAAATGTGATTGTAAATGTTAAAATAATGATTTTAAAAAGTCTAAATATGAATTTTATAACAATATTAGGGAGTAGTATGATGAAATGACAGCAGGGGGCAGTAAAATACCACTTATTGGCTTAATATGCGATTATATTCATATAAAATCACCTTTTGAAGAAGTTAAACTTTTTTTCTGATAATTATTGATCTAGAGAGTTCAGAGAATTGTGCTGCACTGGTTTTGAACATTATGATATGAACATTATATGATAAAAGATAGAAGACATCATTTACAGCAAATACAGGCAATTTACCATAGGAAATATATGGTTTTAAAGCGTTTTAACAGTTATAGCGCCAACTATCGTCCGATCTCCATAGAATTTTTCATGCTTGTTAATGATGTTATGTCACATATGCTGACCAATTTTTGTGAAGTTCTGAGTTTTTATTTAGGATTTATAGGCTTTTTAATGTATTTTGACACGCCCGTTTTATAAATGACCCTATTACAGCCATCCAAATGCAAAAGTTCAACTTTTTTTTGATAATTATTGATCTAGAGAGTCCAGAGAATTGTCCTACACTGGTCTGGTTCCGATCGGGCAAAAAACCTAGGACTAGTTCGCAAAAGTAGGTTTTTAACATATTAATGAATAATTAATGAACAGTTTGATTGACAGCAATGGTTCTTGAGGCAAAGTTGTTCAGGATGAGGAGATCTATCAAATGATATGCATATTGTGTGGATATTTGTAACACCACGTGATTACAGAGCCGTAAAACTCGTTAGCGCCAACTAGTGGCCGATTTCTTTCAAAATTCTTACAGACCTTTAGGGCCATGAGCCGAACATGCCCATTGAGTTTCGTTCCGATCGGCCTCCGTTAACCTTGTCTAATAGGTGCTCAAACTTCGTTGGCCGATGGCGGCCATGTTTTTTGAGATACGCCAATGTCCTCATACACATACATGGCACCTTGGACCAAGACACTGCATACCAATTTTCAAGTCAATCGGACTAACGGTCAGGTGGTTATAGCCTGTTTTATGTTTTTTTCATTTTATAGCGCCACCATGAGGCCAATCGTCGCGATTTTTTTACTGTGACCCCAGAGTAAGCTCATACACATGTGTACCAAGTTTGGTGAAGATACCTCATTTACATCGGGAGTTATAGCCATTTTAGTAAAATAGGCCCCTCCCACAACGTACGTTTTGGCGCCCCTTAGCGACCGTGAATCGAAATTTCCACTTTTTTTCGATAATTATTGATATTCAGTCTCCAGAGAACATTTCTGCACTAGTTTGGTTCCAATCGGGCAAAAAACCAGGGACTAGTTCGCAAAAGTAGATTTTTGACAAAATTCAAAATGGCGGAAAATCTATCATGGCGGAAATAAAATCGGAGATATACGTTTTGTTCGTCAGGCATCCAGCTTTCCAATGATATAAGACACTTGAGTCTACGCCATACGGTCTAGGAGTTATGAGCAGTTTCGCGCTTTTGGTTGTTATAGCGCCACCTATGGGCCAATCGGGGTCATAATCTCTGAACCTTTCCTCGATTTTTGTACTACCATCTGTCAAAGTTTCAAAGTTCCAGCTCTTACGGTTTGGGCTGCACGATGCGTTTTACGGCAGAATAATAATAATAATAATAATAATAAAAATCAGCACAATTACAATAGGGTTTCAGCACTTCGTGCTTGAACCCCTAATTAAAGCTGCAAGCAGCATTTATCGGGGTTCAAGCATTTAAGGCCTTTAAGCACATAAGCATTTAAGACATTAAGATTTATTTAGAAAGCTTTTAACCACTGAAATAATAGATGGAAAAGTCCATTTACAGCCAATACAGGCAATTTACCATAGGAAATATGTGTTTTTTAAAGCTTTTTAACAGTTATAGCACCATCTATAGTCCGATCTCCATGAAATTTTGCATGCTTGTTAATGATGTTATGGCACATAAGCTCACCAATTTTCGTGAAGTTCTGAGTTTTCGTTTAGGATTTATAGGCTTTTGAGTGCATTTTGCCACGCCCATTTTCTTTATGACCCAATATACCCATGCGAAAAATGCAAAAGTTCAACTTTTTTTTGATAATTATTGATCTTGAGAGTCCATAGAATTGTCCTAGACTCGTTTGGTTCTGATCGGGCGAAAAACCTAGGACTAGTTCGCAAAAGTAGGTTTTTAACATAATTACGAATATTTAATGAACGGTTTGATTGACAGCAATGGTTCTTGAGGCAAAGTTGTTCAACAAGAGGAGATCTATCAAATGGTATGCATTTTGTGACAATAAGTGTAACACCACGTGATTACAGAGCCATAAAACTCGTTAGCGCCAACTAGTGGCCGATTTCTTTTAAAATTCTTACAGACCTCTAGGGCCATGAGTCGAACATGCCCACCGAGTTTCGTTCCGATAGGCCTCCGTTAACCTTGTCTAATAGGTGCTCAAACTTCATTGGCCGATGGCGGCCATGTTTTTTGAGATACACCAATGTCCTCATAGACATACATGGCACCTTGGACCAAGACACTGCATACCAATTTTCAAGTCAATCGGACTAACGGTCAGGTGGTTATAGCCTGTTTTATGTTTTTTTCATGTTATAGCGCCACCATGTGGCCAATCGCCGCGATTTTTTTACCGTGACCTCATATTGACGTCTTACACATGTGTACCAGGTTTGGTTAAAATACCTCTTTTACTTCTGGAGTTATAGCCATTTTAGTAAAATAGGCTCCTCCCACAATGTTAATTTTGCACCCCCTAGCGACCGTGAATCGAAATTTCAACTTTTTTTTGATAATTATTGATATTCAGACTCCAGAGAACAATTCTGCACTGGTTTGGTTCCGATCGGGCAAAAAACCAGGGACTAGTTCGCAAAAGTAGATTTTCGACAAAATTCAAAATGGCGGAAAATCTATCATGGCGGAAATAAAATCGGAGATATACGTTTTGTTCGTCAGGCGTCCAGCTTTCCAATGATATAAGACACTTGAGTCTATGACTTACGGTCTAGGAGTTATGAGCAGTTTCGCGCTTTTGGTTGCTATAGCGCCACCTATGGGCCAATCGGGGTCATAATTTGATAACCTCTCCTCGATTTTTGTACTACCATATGGCAAAGTTTCAAAGCTCTAGCCCTTACGGTTTGGGCTGCACGATGCGTTTTACGGCAGAATAATAATAATAATAATAATTAAAGCTGCAAGCAGCGTTTATCGGGGTTCAAGCAATTAAGGCCTTTAAGGCCTTTAAGCATAAAAGCATCAAAAGTTATTAAGATTTATTTAGCAAGCATGTAACTACTGACATAATAGATGAAAAAGACCATTTACCATAGGAAATATATGGTTTTAAAGCTTTTAACAGTTATAGCGCCACCTTTGGTCCGATCTCCATAAAATTTGGCATGCTTGTTAATGATGTTATTTCACATATGTTCACCAATTTTTGTGAAGTTCTGAGTTTTTATTTATGATTTATAGGCTTTTTTATTTATTTTGCCCCGCCCATTTTATAAATGACCCTATTACAGCCATCCAAATGCAAAAGTTCAACTTTTTTTGATAATTATTGATCTAGAGAGTCCAGAGAATTGTCCTAGACTGGTTTGGTTCCGATCGGGCGAAAAACCAGGGACTAGTTCGCAAAAGTAGGTTTTTAACATATTCATGAATATTTAATTAACTGTTTGATTGACAGAAATGGTTCTTGAGGCAAAGTTGTTCAGCATGAGCAGATATATCAAATGATATGCTTTTTGTGACGATAAGTGTAACACCACGTGATTACAGAGCCAAAAAACTCGTTAGCGCCAACTAGTGGCCGATTTCTTTCAAAATTCTTACAGACCTCTAGGGCCATGAGTCGAACATGCCCATCGAGTTTCGTTCCGATCGGCCTCCGTTAACCTTGTCTAATAGGTGCTCAACTTCATTGGCCAATGGCGGCCATGTTTTTTGAGATACGCCAATGTCCTCATAGACATACATGGCACCTTGGACCAAGACACTGCATACCAATTTTCAAGTCAATCGGACTAACGGTCAGGTGGTTATAGCCCTTTTCATGTTTTTTTCATGTTATAGCGCCACCTAGTGTTCAATCGTCGCGATTTTTTTACTGTGACCCCAGAATGAACCCATACACATGTGTACCGAGTTTGGTGAAGCTATCTTATTTACTTTTTAAGTTATAGCCATTTTAGTAAAATAGGCTCCTCCCACAACGATTATTTTGCGCCCCCTAGCGTCCATGAATCGAAATTTCAACATTTTTTCGATAATTATTGATCTTCAGACTCCAGAGAACATTTCTGCACTGGTTTGGCTCCGATCGGGCAAAAAACCAGGGACTAGTTCGCAAAAGTAGATTTTCGACAAAATTCAAAATGGCGGAAAATCTATCATGACGGAAATGAAATCGGAGATATACGTTTTGTTCGTCAGGCGTCCAGCTTTCCAATGATATAAGACACTTGAGTCTGCGACATACGGTCTAGGAGTTATGAGCAGTTTCGCGCTTTTGGTTGCTATAGCGCCACCTATGGGCCAATCGGGGTCATAATCTCTGAACCTCTCCTCGATTTTTGTACTACCATCTGGCAAAGTTTCAATGCTCTAGCCCTTACGGTTTGGGCTGCACGATGCGTTTTACGGCAGAAGAATAATAATAATAATAATAAAAATCAGTACAATTACAATAGGGTTTCAGCACTTCGTGCTTGAACCCCTAATAATAATTAAAGCTGCAAGCAGCATTTATCGGGGTTCAAGCAGTTAAGGCCTTTAAGGCATTTAAGCACAAAAGCATCAAAAGTTATTAAGATTTATTTAGCAAGCATGTAACCACTGACATAATAGATGGAAAAGACCATTTACAGCCAATACAGGCAATTTGCCATGGGATATATATGGTTTTAAAGCTTTTTAACAGTTATAGCGCCACCTATGGTCCGATCTCCATAAAATTGTTTACTGTGACCTCAAATTGAACCCATACACATGTGTACTGAGTTTGGTGAAGATATCTCATTTACTTCTTGAGTTATAGCCATTTGAGTAAAATAGGCTCCTCCCACGACGATTTGCCACATTCTAGAATTATTTAATATGATTCTAGCATGATTTACTATCATATACCATGTTCCAGAATGATTTATTAGGATTCTAGCATGATTTACCTTGATACACCTCATTTCAGTATTATTTACTATGATTTACAATGTTTCTAGCATGATTAACCACATTACTAGCAATTATGTGAAGTGTCAGTGCAAATGAGGTGATGAACACTGACAAAATATTATTGTGTTATAATAGTTAGTTATATACGTGATTTTTAGTGTGTGTCCAAGTATGAATGCAAAAGCACATGTAAAATATTTCATTATTAAGTAGAATGGCCAGCAGAGGGCACTAGAAGACCACTTATTGGCTCACTTTCACTTTAAACCAGTTTTCTGCACTAAAGCAAACCAGTTTTTCCATGTTAACTCAATGCATGCTTACACACACACACACACACACACACACACACACACACACACACACACACACATACACACACACACACACATACACACACAGCATAGTTAACCATGATTTACCATGATATACCACGTTCTAGTATTATTTACCAGGAGATAAACGACAATCTAGTATTATTTACTTTGATTTACCATGTTTCTAGCCTGATTTATCACATTACTAGCAATTATTTGAAGTGTCAGTGCAAATAAAGTGATTAACACTGACAAAATATGATTGTGTTATAATAGTTATTGCTATATAAGTGATTTTTTTAGTGTGTATTCAAGTATGAATGCAAGCACATGTTGAAATATTTCATTAATAAGTAGAATGGCCAGCAGAGGGCAGTAGAAGACCACTTATTGGCTCACTTTCACTTTAAACCAGTTTTCTGCACTAAAGCAAACCAGTTTATCCATGTTAACTCAATGCATGCTTACACACACACACACACACACACACACACACACACACACACACACACACACACACACACACACACACACACACACACACAGCATAGTTAACCATGATTTACCATGATTTACCACATTACTAGCAATTATTTGAAGTGTCAGTGCAAATAAAGTGATTAACACTGACAAAATATGATTGTGTTATAATAGTTATTGCTATATAAGTGATTTTTAGTGTGTATTCAAGTATAAATGCAAGCCCATGTGGAAAAAATTAATTAATAAGTAGAATGGCCAGCAGAGGGCAGTAGAAGACCACTTATTGGCTCACTTTCACTTTAAACCTCATGATTTTGACCAGTTTTCTGCACTAAAGCAAACCAGTGTTTCCATGTTAACTCAATAATGCATACTTGCTACATATGCTACACACAATAATGCTACACACACACACACACACACACACACACACACACACACACACACACACACACACACACACACACACACACAAATGTTTCAGTGATATTGGTGTCACATTCACCTTCATCACATTCACCTTCTGTCTTCATCACATTCACCATCTGTCGTCATCACCTGCACCTGCTCCTCATCACCCTCCTCATCATCACCTGCTCCTCATCATCATAACCGTCACCTGTTGTCCTTGTCTTGATCTGTGTATTTAAGTTCCCCTCTCATCCATTATCATTGTCGGTTATTGTTTGTGCACTAGCACTCTGTTATGTTTGTTTTCATGTTGGAAAATAAAACCTTTGTTATATTTGTACCACACACACACACACACACACACACACACACACACACACACACACACACACACACACACACACACACACACACACACACACACACACACCATCATTTATCATGATTTACCATGGCTGATACCAATACCAATATGAGAAAATGACTATTTTAAACAGCAGGGGGCAGTAAAATACCACTTATTGGCTTAACATGCCATTAAATCATATCATTTTCACCTTTTTAACTGTTATAGAGGCAAATTTTGTCCGATCTGTCTGAAAATTTTCATGCTTGTTCAGGGTGATATTTCACACGTTCTGACTTGTTTTTAAGAAGGTCTGAGCATTGATTAAAGAGATATAGGCTTTCGGGGACACTTGGTAAAGGCCAGATTTTGAAGTGAACCTATTATAGCTATCCAAATGAAGTAGTTCAACTTTTTCTGACAATTATTGATCTAGTGAGTCCAGAGAATTGTATTGCACTAGTTTTGAACATTATGATATGAAAATTATATGATCAGACATGGAAAAGACCATTTACAGCCAATACAGGCAGTTTACCATAGGAAATATATGGTTTTAAAGCTTTTTAACAGTTATAGCGCCAACTATTGTCCAATCTCCATAAAATTTTGCAAGCTTGTTTGTGATGTTATGACACATATGCTCACCAATTTTTGTGAAGTTCTGAGTTTTCATTTAGGATTTATAGGCTTTTGAGTGTATTTTGCCACACCCATTTTATAAATGACCCTATTACAGCCATACAAATACAAAAGTTCAACTTTTTTTGATAATTATTGATCTAGAGAGTCCATAGAATTGTCCTAGACTGGTCTGGTTCCGATCGGGCAAAAAACCAGGGACTAGTTCGCAAAAGTAGGTTTTTAACATATTCATGAATATTTAATGAACGGTTTGATTGACAGCAATGGTTCTAGAGGCAAAGTTGTTCAGCATGAGCAGATCTATCAAATGATATGCATTTTGTGACAATATATCTAACACCACGTGATTACAGAGCCATAAAACTCGTTAGCGCCAACTAGTGGCCGATTTCTTTCAAAATTCTTACAGACCTCTAGGGCCATGAGTCGAACATGCCCACCGAGTTTCGTTCCGATCGGCCTCCGTTAACCTTGTCTAATAGGTGCTCAACTTCATTGGCCAATGGCGGCCATGTTTTTTGAGATACACCAATGTCCTCATAGACATACATGGCACCTTGGACCAAGACACTGCATACCAATTTTCAAGTCAATCGGACTAACGGTCAGGTGGTTATAGCCTGTTTTATGTTTTTTTCATGTTATAGCGCCACCATGTGGCCAATCGCCGCGATTTTTTTACCGTGTCCTCAGATTGACATCTTACATATGTGTACCAAGTTTGGTGAAAATACCTCATTTACTTCTGGAGTTATAGCCATTTTAGTAAAATAGGCTCCGCCCACAACGTTAATTTTGCGCCCCCTAGCGACCCTGAATCGAAATTTCAACTTTTTTTCGATAATTATTGATCTTCAGTCTCCAGAGAACAATTCTGCACTGGTTTGGTTCCGATCGAGCAAAAAACCAGGGACTAGTTCGCAAAAGTAGGTTTTCGACAAAATTCAAAATGGCGGAAAATCTATCATGACGGAAATGAAATCGGAGATATACGTTTTGTTCGTCAGACGACCAGCTTTCCAATGATATAAGACACTTGTGTCTACGACATACGGTCCAGGAGTTATGCCCACTTTCGCGCTTTTGGTAGTTATAGCGCCACCTATGGGCCAATCGAGGTCATAATTTGATAACCTCTCCTCGATTTTTGTACTACCATCTGGCAAAGTTTCAAAGCTCTAGCCCTTACGGTTTGGGCTGCACGATGCGTTTTACGGCGGAATAATAATAATAATTAAAGCTGCAAGCAGCATTTATCGGGGTTCAAGCAGTTAAAGCCTTTTAAGCATTTAAGCACAAAAGCATCAAAAGTTAAGATTTATTTAGCAAGCATGTAACCACGGACATAATAGATGGAAAAGACCATTTACAGCCAATACAGGCAGTTTACCATGGGATATATATGGTTTTAAAGCTTTTTAACAGTTATAGCGCCACCTATGGTCCGATCTCCATAGAATTGTTTACTGTGACCTCAAATTGAACCCATACACATGTGTACTGAGTTTGGTGAAGATATCTCATTTACTTCTTGAGTTATAGCCATTTTAGTAAAATAGGCTCCTCCCACAACAATTTAGCACATTCTAGTATTATTTACTATGATTCTAGCATGATTTGCCATATTCTAGCATAATTTACCATGATATACTACATTCTAGTATGATTTACCATTGTTTACTGTGATTCTAGCATGGATTACCATAGTTTATCATGATTTATCATAGTTTACCATGATTTACCCTGTTCTAGCATAGTTTACCATGATTTACCATGTTCTAGCATGATTTACCATGATATACCACATTCTAACATGATTTACCATAGTTTATTATGATTTATCATGGCTTACCATGATTTACCCTGTTCTAGCATAGTTTACCATGATTTACCATGTTCTAGCATGATGTACCATGATATACTATGTTCTAGAATGATGTACCAGGATTGTAGTATGATTTACCTTGATACACCACATTCTAGTATCATTTATTGATTTACCATGTTTTTAGTGTGATTTAACCATGATTTACCACATTGCTAGCAATTATGTGAAGTATCAGTAAAAATGAAGTGATAAACTCTGACAAAATATGATTGTGCTACAATAGTAATTGTTATATAAGTGATTTTTTAGTGTTTTATTGTTATATAAGTGATTTTTAGTGTCTAATGAATGCAAAAGCATATGTGGGTAGACATTAATAAGTAGAATGGCCAGCAGAGGGCAGTAGAAGACCACATATTGGCTCACTTTCACTTTAAACTTCTTGATTTTCACCATTTTTCTGCACTAAAGCAAAGCAGTTTTTCCATTTTAAATCCATAATGCATGTTAACACACACACACACACACACACACACACAAGACAAATGTTGTTTTTTCAATGCTATTGGGATATGTCATTATGAAAATATATTTGAATGGTCTATAAACATTTCACAAAGTCTTTGTAAGCTATTAATCAGATCATTCAGAATTTATTCAGAAACCTAAGACTACACACACACATTATATTGTAGATACAGACATTTGAAATATATGATGTGATCAAACTGTCAATACTAATAATTTAACAGATGGATTTTTGACTAAATGTAATTGTAAATGTTAAAATAGTGATTTTATAAAGTCTAAATATAAATTATAGAACAATATGACAACATGACTATTTTAAACAGCAGGGGGCAGTAAAATACCACTTCTTGGCTTAATATGTCATTATATTCATATCATTTTCACCTTTTTAACTGTTATAGAGGCAAATTTTGTCAGATCTGTCTGAAAATTTTCATGCATGTTCAGAGTGATATTTCACATGTTCTGACTTGTTTTTAAGAAGGTTTGAACATTCATTAAAGAGATATAGGCTTTCGGGGACACTTGGTAAAGGCCACATTTTGAAGTGAACCTATTATAGCTACCCAAATGAAGTAGTTCAACTTTTTCTGACAATTATTGTTCTAGTGAGTCCAGAGAATTGTATTGCACTAGTTTTTAACATTATGATATGAAAATTATATATTCAGAGATGGAAAAGACCATTTACAGTCAATACAGGCAGTTTACCATAGGAAATATATGGTTTTAAAGATTTTTAACAGTTATAGCGCCACCTATCGTCCGATCTCCATGAAATTTTGCATGCTTGTTAATGATGTTATGTCACATAAGTTCACCAATTTTTGTGAAGTTCTGGGTTTTTATTTAGGATTTATAGGCTTTTTAATGTATTTTTCCATGCCCATTTTATAAATGATCCTATTACAGCCATCCAAATGCAAAAGTTCAACTTTTTTTTGATAATTATTGATCTAGAGAGTCCAGAGAATTGTCCTAGACTGGTCTGGTTCCGATCGGGCAAAAAACCTAGGACTAGTTCGCAAAAGTAGGTTTTAAACATATTCATGAATATTTAATGAACGGTTTGATTGACAGAAATGGTTCTTGAGGCAAAGTTGTTCAGCATGAGCAGATATATCAAATGATATGCTTTTTGTGACGATAAGTGTAACACCACGTGATTACAGAGCCAAAAAACTCGTTAGCGCCAACTAGTGGCCGATTTCTTTCAAAATTCTTACAGACCTCTAGGGCCATGAGTCGAACATGCCCATCGAGTTTCGTTCCGATCGGCCTCCGTTAACCTTGTCTAATAGGTGCTCAACTTCATTGGCCAATGGCGGCCATGTTTTTTGAGATACGCCAATGTCCTCATAGACATACATGGCACCTTGGACCAAGACACTGCATACCAATTTTCCAGTCAATCGGACTAACGGTCAGGTGGTTATAGCCCTTTTCATGTTTTTTTCATGTTATAGCGCCACCTAGTGTTCAATCGTCGCGATTTTTTTACTGTGACCCCAGAATGAACCCATACACATGTGTACCGAGTTTGGTGAAGCTATCTTATTTACTTTTTAAGTTATAGCCATTTTAGTAAAATAGGCTCCTCCCACAACGATTATTTTGCGCCCCCTAGCGTCCATGAATCGAAATTTCAACATTTTTTCGATAATTATTGATCTTCAGACTCCAGAGAACATTTCTGCACTGGTTTGGCTCCGATCGGGCAAAAAACCAGGGACTAGTTCGCAAAAGTAGATTTTCGACAAAATTCAAAATGACGGAAAATCTATCATGACGGAAATGAAATCGGAGATATACGTTTTGTTCGTCAGGCGTCCAGCTTTCCAATGATATAAGACACTTGAGTCTGCGACATACGGTCTAGGAGTTATGAGCAGTTTCGCGCTTTTGGTTGCTATAGCGCCACCTATGGGCCAATCGGGGTCATAATCTCTGAACCTCTCCTCGATTTTTGTACTACCATCTGGCAAAGTTTCAATGCTCTAGCCCTTACGGTTTGGGCTGCACGATGCGTTTTACGGCAGAATAATAATAATAATAATAATAATTAAAGCTGCAAGCAGCATTTATCGGGGTTCAAGCAGTTAAAGCCTTTTAGGCATTTAAGCACAAAAGCATCAAAAGTTATTAAGATTTATTTAGCAAGCATGTAATCACGGACATAATAGATGGAAAAGACCATTTACAGCCAATACAGGCAGTTTACATAGGAAATATATGGTTTTAAAGCTTTTTAACAGTTATAGCGCCACCTATCGTCCGATCTCCATAAAATTTTGCATGCTTGTTAATGATGTTATGTCACATATGCTGACCAATTTTTGTGAAGTTCTGCATTTTCATTTATGATTTATAGGCTTTTGACTGTATTTTGCCACGCCCATTTTATAAATGACCCTATTACAGCCATCCAAATGCAAAAGTTCAACTTTTTTTTGATAATTATTGATCTAGAGAGTCCAGAGAATTGTCCTAGACTGGTCTGGTTCCGATCGGGTGAAAAACCTAGGACTAGTTCGCAAAAGTAGGTTTTAGACATATTCGTGAATATTTAATGAACGGTTTGATTGACAGCAATGGTTCTTGAGGCAAAGTTGTTCAGCATGAGCAGATCTATCAAATGATATGCATATTGTGTGGATGAGTGTAACACCACGTGATTACAGAGCCATAAAACTCGTTAGCGCCAACTAGTGGCCGATTTCTTTCAAAATTCTTACAGACCTCTAGGGCCATAAGACGAACATGCCCATCGAGTTTCGTTCTGATCGGCCTCCGTTAACCTTGTCTAATCGGTGCTCAAACTTCATTGGCCGATAGCGGCCATGTTTTTTGAGATACGCCAATGTCCTCATATACATACATGGCACCTTGGACCAAGACACTGCATACCAATTTTCAAGTCAATCGGACTAACGGTCAGGTGGTTATAGCCTGTTTTATGTTTTTTTCATGTTATAGCGCCACCATGTGGCCAATCGCCGCGATTTTTTTACCGTGACCTCAGATTGACCTCTTACACATGTGTACCAAGTTTGGTTAAAATACCTCTTTTACTTCTGGAGTTATAGCCATTTTAGTAAAATAGGCTCCTCCCACAACGTTAATTTTGCACCCCCTAGCGACCATGAATCGAAATTTCAACTTTTTTTCGATAATTATTGATCTTCAGACTCCATAGAACAATTCTGCACTGGTTTGGTTCCGATCGGGCGAAAAACCAGGGACTAGTTTGCAAAAGTAGATTTTAGACAAAATTCAAAATGGCGGAAAATCTATCATGGCGGAAATAAAATCGGAGATATACGTTTTGTTCGTCAGGCGTCCAGCTTTCCAATGATATAAGACACTTGAGTCTATGACTTACGGTCTAGGAGTTATGAGCAGTTTCGCGCTTTTGGTTGCTATAGCGCCACCTATGGGCCAATCGGGGTCATAATTTGATAACCTCTCCTCGATTTTTGTACTACCATATGGCAAAGTTTCAAAGCTCTAGCCCTTACGGTTTGGGCTGCACGATGCGTTTTACGGCAGAATAATAATAATAATAATAATAATAAAAATCAGCACAATTACAATAGGGTTTCAGCACTTCGTGCTTGAACCCCTAATAATAATAATTAAAGCTGCAAGCAGCATTTATCGGGGTTCAAGCAGTTAAGGCCTTTAAGCACAAAAGCATCAAAAGTGATTAAGTTTTATTTAGCAAGCATGTAACTACTGACATAATAGATGGAAAAGACCATTTACAGGAAATACCATAGGAAATATATGGTTTTAAAGCTTTTTAGCAGTTATAGCGCCACCTATGGTCCGATCTCCATAAAAATTGGCATGCTTGTTAATGATGTTATGTCACATATGCTCACCAATTTTTGTGAAGTTCTGAGTTTTCATTTAGGATTTATAGGCTTTTTAGTGTTTTTTTGCCATGCCCCTTTTCTAAATGACCCTATTACAGCCATCTACATGCAAAAGTTCAACTTTTTTTTGATAATTATTGATCTAGAGTGTCCAGAGAATTGTCCTAGACTGGTCTGGTTTCGATCGGGCGAAAAACCTAGGACTAGTTTGCAAAAGTAGGTTTTTAACATAATTACGAATATTTAATAAACGGTTTAATTGACAGCATTAGTTCTTGAGGCAAAGTTGTTCAGCATGAGCAGATCTATCAGATGATATGCATTTTGTGACGATAAGTGTAACACCACGTGATTACAGAGCCATAAAACTCGTTAGCGCCAACTAGTGGCCGATTTCTTTCAAAACTCTTAGAGACCTCTAGGGCCATGAGTCGAACATGCCCATCGAGTTTCGTTCCGATCGGCCTCCGTTAACCTTGTCTAATAGGTGCTCAAATTTCATTGGTCGATGGCGGCCATGTTTTTCGAGATACGCCAATGTCCTCATAGACATACATGGTACCTTGGACCAAGACACTGCATACCAATTTTCAAGTCAATCGGACTAACGGTCACGTGGTCATAGCCGTTTTCATGTTTTTTTCATGTTATAGCGCCACCTAGTAATCAATCGTCGCGATTTTTTTACTGTGACCCCAGATTGAACTCATACACATGTGCACCAAGTTTGGTGAAGATATCTAATTTCATTCTCGAGTTATAGCCATTTTAGTAAAATAGGCTCCTCCCACAACATTAATTTATCACCCCCCGGCGATCAGGAATCGAAATTTCGACTTTTTTTCGATAATTATTGATATTCAGACTCCAGAGAACATTTCTGCACTGTTTTGGATCCAATTGGACAAAAAACCTAGGACTAGTTCGCAAAAGTAGGTTTTTAACTAAATTCAAAATGGCGGACAATTTGCATACAGGAAATGAAATCGGAGATATACGTTTTGACCTTCAGGTTTCCAGCTTTCCAGTGATATAAGACACTTGAGTCTACGTCATACGGTCTAGGAGTTATGAGCAGTTTCGCGCTTTTGGTTGCTATAGCGCCACCTATGGGCCAATTGGGGTCATATTCTCTGAACCTCTCCTCGATTTTTGTACTACCATCTGGCAAAGTTTCAAAGCTCCAGCTCTTACGGTTTGGGCTGCACGATGAGTTTTACGGCAGAAGAAAAATAATAATAATAATAATAATAATAATAATAATAATAATAAAAATCAGTACAATTACAATAGGGTTTCAGCACTTCGTGCTTGAACCCCTAATAATAATAATAATTAAAGCTGCAAGCAGCATTTATCGGGGTTCAAGCATTTAAGGCCTTTAGGCACATAAGCATTTAAGACATTAAGATTTATTTAGAAAGCTTTTAACCACTGAAATAATAGATGGAAAAGTCCATTTACAGCCAATACAGGCAATTTACCATAGGAAATATGTGTTTTTTAAAGCTTTTTAACAGTTATAGCACCATCTATAGTCCGATCTCCATGAAATTTTGCATGCTTGTTAATGATGTTATGGCACATAAGCTCACCAATTTTCGTGAAGTTCTGAGTTTTTGTTTAGGATTTATAGGCTTTTGAGTGCATTTTGCCACGCCCATTTTCTTTATGACCCAATATACCCATGCGAAAAATGCAAAAGTTCAACTTTTTTTTGATAATTATTGATCTTGAGAGTCCATAGAATTGTCCTAGACTCGTTTGGTTCTGATCGGGCGAAAAACCTAGGACTAGTTCGCAAAAGTAGGTTTTTAACATAATTACGAATATTTAATGAACGGTTTGATTGACAGCAATGGTTCTTGAGGCAAAGTTGTTCAACAAGAGGAGATCTATCAAATGGTATGCATTTTGTGACAATAAGTGTAACACCACGTGATTACAGAGCCATAAAACTCGTTAGCGCCAACTAGTGGCCGATTTCTTTTAAAATTCTTACAGACCTCTAGGGCCATGAGTCGAACATGCCCACCGAGTTTCGTTCCGATAGGCCTCCGTTAACCTTGTCTAATAGGTGCTCAAACTTCATTGGCCGATGGCGGCCATGTTTTTTGAGATACACCAATGTCCTCATAGACATACATGGCACCTTGGACCAAGACACTGCATACCAATTTTCAAGTCAATCGGACTAACGGTCAGGTGGTTATAGCCTGTTTTATGTTTTTTTCATGTTATAGCGCCACCATGTGACCAATCGCCGCGATTTTTTTACCGTGACCTCATATTGACGTCTTACACATGTGTACCAGGTTTGGTTAAAATACCTCTTTTACTTCTGGAGTTATAGCCATTTTAGTAAAATAGGCTCCTCCCACAACGTTAATTTTGCACCCCCTAGCGACCGTGAATCGAAATTTCAACTTTTTTTGATAATTATTGATATTCAGACTCCAGAGAACAATTCTGCACTGGTTTGGTTCCGATCGGGCAAAAAACCAGGGACTAGTTCGCAAAAGTAGATTTTCGACAAAATTCAAAATGGCGGAAAATCTATCATGGCGGAAATAAAATCGGAGATATACGTTTTGTTCGTCAGGCGTCCAGCTTTCCAATTATATAAGACACTTGAGTCTATGACTTACGGTCTAGGAGTTATGAGCAGTTTCGCGCTTTTGGTTGCTATAGCGCCACCTATGGGCCAATCGGGGTCATAATTTGATAACCTCTCCTTGATTTTTGTACTACCATATGGCAAAGTTTCAAAGCTCTAGCCCTTACGGTTTGGGCTGCACGATGCGTTTTACGGCAGAATAATAATAATAATAATAATAATAATTAAAGCTGCAAGCAGCATTTATCGGGGTTCAAGCATTTAAGGCCTTTAGGCACATAAGCATTTAAGACATTAAGATTTATTTAGAAAGCTTTTAACCACTGAAATAATAGATGGAAAAGTCCATTTACAGCCAATACAGGCAATTTACCATAGGAAATATGTGTTTTTTAAAGCTTTTTAACAGTTATAGCACCATCTATAGTCCGATCTCCATGAAATTTTGCATGCTTGTTAATGATGTTATGGCACATAAGCTCACCAATTTTCGTGAAGTTCTGAGTTTTCGTTTAGGATTTATAGGCTTTTGAGTGCATTTTGCCACGCCCATTTTCTTTATGACCCAATATACCCATGCGAAAAATGCAAAAGTTCAACTTTTTTTTGATAATTATTGATCTTGAGAGTCCATAGAATTGTCCTAGACTCGTTTGGTTCTGATCGGGCGAAAAACCTAGGACTAGTTCGCAAAAGTAGGTTTTTAACATAATTACGAATATTTAATGAACGGTTTGATTGACAGCAATGGTTCTTGAGGCAAAGTTGTTCAACAAGAGGAGATCTATCAAATGGTATGCATTTTGTGACAATAAGTGTAACACCACGTGATTACAGAGCCATAAAACTCGTTAGTGCCAACTAGTGGCCGATTTCTTTTAAAATTCTTACAGACCTCTAGGGCCATGAGTCGAACATGCCCACCGAGTTTCGTTCCGATAGGCCTCCGTTAACCTTGTCTAATAGGTGCTCAAACTTCATTGGCCGATGGCGGCCATGTTTTTTGAGATACACCAATGTCCTCATAGACATACATGGCACCTTGGACCAAGACACTGCATACCAATTTTCAAGTCAATCGGACTAACGGTCAGGTGGTTATAGCCTGTTTTATGTTTTTTTCATGTTATAGCGCCACCATGTGACCAATCGCCGCGATTTTTTTACCGTGACCTCATATTGACGTCTTACACATGTGTACCAGGTTTGGTTAAAATACCTCTTTTACTTCTGGAGTTATAGCCATTTTAGTAAAATAGGCTCCTCCCACAACGTTAATTTTGCACCCCCTAGCGACCGTGAATCGAAATTTCAACTTTTTTTTGATAATTATTGATATTCAGACTCCAGAGAACAATTCTGCACTGGTTTGGTTCCGATCGGGCAAAAAACCAGGGACTAGTTCGCAAAAGTAGATTTTCGACAAAATTCAAAATGGCGGAAAATCTATCATGGCGGAAATAAAATCGGAGATATACGTTTTGTTCGTCAGGCGTCCAGCTTTCCAATGATATAAGACACTTGAGTCTATGACTTACGGTCTAGGAGTTATGAGCAGTTTCGCGCTTTTGGTTGCTATAGCGCCACCTATGGGCCAATCGGGGTCATAATTTGATAACCTCTCCTCGATTTTTGTACTACCATATGGCAAAGTTTCAAAGCTCTAGCCCTTACGGTTTGGGCTGCACGATGCGTTTTACGGCAGAATAATAATAATAATAATAATAATAAAAATCAGCACAATTACAATAGGGTTTCAGCACTTCGTGCTTGAACCCCTAATAAAAATCAGCACAATTACAATAGGGTTTCAGCACTTCGTGCTTGAACCCCTAATTAAAGCTGCAAGCAGCATTTATCGGGGTTCAAGCATTTAAGGCCTTTAAGGCCTTTAAGCTCACAAGCATCAAAAGACATTAAGTTTTATTTAGCAAGCATTTAACAACTGTCATCATAGATGAAAAAGTCAATTTACAGCCAATACAGGCAGTTTACCATAGGAAATAAATGGTTTTAAAGCGTTTTTACAGTTATAGCACCTTTTTGCCTGAGTCTTCTTACAGTCTTGCCTGATCTCCACCACTTTTATTAGTAGTACTCAAAGTGTGCCCATATATATGTGTCAAATTTGTTGTAAATATGTAATTTTGATAAGGAGTTTAGACAATTATATTCAGCGGCGTAACCAGTCAACACTGGGCCCTTAAGTATGATGACGCAATTAATGATATTGATGACGCAATGTCTGCAAGTAGGCTACCATGAATAGGGCAGGATATGATCATACACAGCATATAAGAGATGAGATGACTAACAAAATCAGGAGTAGCCTCAAAAAAAAAAAAAAAAAAAAAAAAAAAAACATGGTGTCAGCGCACGATAACACATTGTTAGGCCTAGGTCCAAATACATAAAAAAGATGCTCTCTTACATTATAGTGGGATTTTCCGGGCTTTCCTATGTGCAACTGCAAAGTTGTCGATTAGATCAGGATTGTGAGCATGGGCATTCTCAATTGACCCTTCGCATGGAGTTTGAATGACAGGCGATCTGACTAATCATAATCCGCCATTTTGTCCAACAAAGCAGTCAGGAGAGTTAGTAGATTAACATTGGAGGATTTCAATTTGAAAAACAAAGTGTACTGACGTCATAGCACTTTAAAACAACATTCCTTATATGTTCATTTATGTTTATTTTAATGCTATAAATTAACTAGAAGGAAGAGATGATCGGTTCACGAGCAGCTTTAACTGAGCCTCGAGTCTACAGCGATCTGTCAGACACATTAAAGAGTCACAAAACGGTATTTATTGTTTAAATGTCTCTAAAAAATGACTACATTTGAAAGGTGAGACTTTGTTTCATATCAAAAGTACTTGTCTGTCAGCGCGCAGTATCCTCTCTGATCCGCAGTGTATTTTTCACTGCGTGAGAACTTGGTGTGGTGTGAGAGTGGCGTCGCTTGTCAGACATAGCAACAGTAACTAAAGTGGGCGGGTCTTTGCAAACGGTCATTGACAGTATAGAGCTGGTAAGTCCCGCCCCTTCCGCTAACCCCACTGGACCTCTAGGTTGAAAAATCGTCAATGCAAGTGAATGTGAGAAAATAATTATTTTCTGGTCTCGTTTGAATTTTGGCATGAATGTGAACATATGTTGTCTGTGAATTTTTAATATAATTTTTCGTGTGAAGAATGCTACAATTTAGCGGGTAGAAGTTTGATACGGTTAGACTTTGTGTGAGAGCACTTTGTGGACTACAACTAGTTTTTACATCAGACGGGAATCTGAAGAAAGAACAACCCATTTGGTTTGAATGGTGACATTTGGGTACAAAACACACAGGCATCTCGATCTGTCTCCATAGATTATCGCAGCATTAGCACCGTGATTTGACAAGTGGAAGGAAAAATGTGTTATCGGGTGACGTCACATAGGCGACATGTAGTCTTTCTCATTATGTCTTTTCCACAACTGCTAGCCAAAGAATCATACAATATACTGTCAAACTCGTAACATGAAAAATTATATAAAAAATTCACAGACAACGTATGTTCACATTCATGGCACAATTCAAACTGGACCGGAAAAGAATTATTTTCTTACATTCACTTGCATTGACGATTTTTCAACCTAGAGGTCCAGTGGGGTTTTACGGATGGGCGGGACTTACTAGCTCTACGGACAGGGATTCGCCAGTCCCAATTTAAAACAAATTTCATCACAATCCATCAATTGTTCGTTTCAAACATGTGAGAGCATCAAAATGATCCATGGGTGAAATTGATTGGATATAATTATTTTTTTTGTCAGTCCCTATCATAATTTTAACATTTTGGTGTTATTGTTTAGCTTTTTTTTTTTTTTTTTGTCTTGATCGGACTAACGGCTTTGAAGATAACCACAATTTTTTAAAGCTCTAAATGACACTTACAAAAACCATAAGGCGAAACCAAGGGGCAACATTCTCATCTGAAAAATGAAGCCTACCCGGAAGTGCGAAAAACTGCAATACATCGAAAATCTGCTAGGGGAAGGTCCCAAAAGGGAGCAAATGTCCATAGCCCCCATGTTAAAATGTCCGTTTTCACAGCATAAATTCATGTTTTTACAGGTTGGTCCCATGGACTTTTATTGTATTTTTCGATAGGTTCCGAGTGCCTGACAATGGCGAGGGTAGTGAATTTTTTTCTAACTCGTTAGTTTAGATAGTATTTAGATATAAAATGTATGACAAATAAGGGCGTGGTTAACTTTGATTGACAGCTTGATTGACAGCTTAGGCTGCGCCAAGGTGAATGACAACATAAGAAGCGCCATTTTTTAACACAGTTGAAATATAATACTACGGTTTCTGTATCATGAAATGTAGTTTTAAGAGTTTTTCAGGCGAGAATGTAGTTGTTTAAAGCTCAAATCTGTGGTTTATTTAAAGATTTATGAAAATTTTATCCAGTTGTGAGATCCAGCGATGATGACCGGGCGCTCGGCGCATGTACCCTGCCTGGAACAGCTTTTCCTCGGCTAGTCGTTCGCCGCTGACCCTGGGGTCTCTGTAGTGGTTAAACATGAGATATAATTCATCTTGTCTATATCCAACGGGCGATTTTTGGTTTCGTGAAACTATAATTTGTTCCCTGGCCAATCGTTTTTGCTGAGGGGAAGTTTCATAACTTTATAAACTATTTAACTTTACTGTTGTATTGTTAGACTAGATCGAGCGCTGACTTTGTGTGTTTGACTGAATTGTTTGCTTTATTTGTATAGCTTCTTATACCTTTTACTTATACTTTTATAATGGCTAATATTGACACAACTGAAATTTAACAAAAAGAGACTGGGTTGAGTTTTGTCATTTTAAATTTTAACACAACGAAGATGATCTATATGTTGTTTACTGCAAAATCTGTTGTTTAGTACAAATGCACATATTGCCTGGACCATATTAAAATGTTTCATATTTTTATATTATATTTAAAACGAAAAGAGGCAGGTTTGTGTTTTATATTTATTTTTTTTTATAAATATGCAAACTATGTGCAGTGAATATAATCAATACGCGTTGCCTGAACCACATTTGTGTGGCTATAATATTAAGATTTCTTTAAATGAAAACGAAAAGAGTTAGTATGGTGTTTTATAACATATTTCGTTGCCTAAAATATACACAGAGATAACCGGAGTAGCAGAGCGAGCTGAGTGACGCGCGCTGCGTCAGAAGGTGGGCGGGGTTAGGATTTCCCAAGATTTTCCAAGATGGCGCCGCCCATACCCCCCATAAAAGGCTTCAAAACCGTTCTGCAGAAAGTCTATGGGTGACGTCACAGACGCTTTGTCCATATTTTTTACAGTCTATGGGCGAAACCTGTCATGTTTGGTATTGTTGGACTCGGCAAGGATTCAGGAGTCTTAGGAGGTCACTCCTGTGAAAAAACACTGGCTTGAAACTTCTAAGGCTCCTTCAAGGCATTGTGCCAATGACGTATACTGAGTTTTTTGAGATACACCAATGTTCTCATAGACTATCATGGCACCCTGGACAAAGACACTGCGTGCCAAATTTTCAGTAGACTAACAGTTGGGTGCGCTTATAGCAATTGTTATGATTTTTTTCACTGTTATAGCGCCACCAAGTGGCCAATTGTCACGATTTTTTTCATGTCAACTCAGATTGAGCTTATGAACGTGTCCCAAGTTTAGCGAAAATATCTCTTTCCGCTCACAAGTTATAACCATTTTATAGTGCCACCAAGTGGCCAATTGTCATGATTTTTTTCACGTGACCTCAGAATGAGCTCATGAACATGTGTCCCAAGTTTTGCGAAAATATCTCTTTCCGTTCACAAGTTATAACCGTTTTATAGTGCCACCAAGTGGACAATTGTTGGCATTTTTTTCAAGTGATCTCAGATTGAGCTCAGGAAGATGTATCCCAAGTTTAGCAAAAAAATCTCTTTCTGTTCACAATTTATAACCGTTTTAGTAAAAGTGGCCCTGGTGCCATCAAATATTTTGGTTCCCCTTATCGACCGTTAATTGAAATTTTGAATTTTTGGGATGATTACTGATTGTCAGCCTCCAGAGAATATTCTTGCAGTGGTTTGGTTCCGATCGGGTAAAAAACCTAGGAGAAGTTCGCAAAAATAGGTTTTTCAAAAAAATGCAATTTACTCAAAATTGGCGCCCGAAGGGCGAGCAAATCGGAGATAGCCATTTTGTCCGGCTTGAGCCAAGGATTCCAACGATATAAGACACTTGATCCTGGGACAAACGGTCTAAGAGATATGAGCGATTTTGAACTTTTGGTTGCTGTAGCGCCACCTATGGGCCAATCGGGGTCATACTCTGATAGGTTGTCCCCAAATTGAGGCCTACCATCTGGCCAGGTTTCAAGTCTCTAGGCCTTACGGTTTGTCCTGCGCGATGCGTTTTACGAATCCTTACAATTACAATAGGGTTTCAGCATTTCATGCTTGAACCCCTAATAAGAATGAAGGCTTTTTGCCAGTTATAGCGCCACCTATGGTCCGATCTCCATGAAACTCTGCATGCTTCCTCACCATGTTCTGACACATATGCTCATCAATTTTGGTGAAGTTCTGAGTTTTCCTTTGGGATTTATAGGCTTTTGAGCGTATTTTGCCACGCCCCTTTTCTAAATGACCCTGTTACAGCCACGCAAATGCCAAAGTTCAACTTTTTTTTGATAATTATTGATCTAGAGAGTCCAGAGAATTGTCCTAGACTGGTTTGGTTCCGATCGGGCAAAAAACCAGGGACTAGTTTGCAAAAGTAGGTTATGGACAAAAGTCAACATAGCAGAAAATTTTCCCTGCCTACATCCAAATCGGAGATAGCCATTTTGTCCGCCTTGAGCCAAGGATTCCAACGATATAAGACACTTGATCCTGGGACAAACGGTCTAAGAGATATGAGCGATTTTGAACTTTTGGTTGCTGTAGCGCCACCTATGGGCCAATCGGGGTCATACTCTGATAGGTTGTCCCCAAATTGAGGCCTACCATCTGGCCAGGTTTCAAGTCTCTAGGCCTTACGGTTTGTCCTGCGCGATGCGTTTTACGAATCCTTACAATTACAATAGGGTTTCAGCATTTCATGCTTGAACCCCTAATAAGAATGAAGGCTTTTTGCCAGTTATAGCGCCACCTATGGTCCGATCTCCATGAAACTCTGCATGCTTCCTCACCATGTTCTGACACATATGCTCATCAATTTTGGTGAAGTTCTGAGTTTTCCTTTGGGATTTATAGGCTTTTGAGCGTATTTTGCCACGCCCCTTTTCTAAATGACCCTGTTACAGCCACGCAAATGCCAAAGTTCAACTTTTTTTTGATAATTATTGATCTAGAGAGTCCAGAGAATTGTCCTAGACTGGTTTGGTTCCGATCGGGCAAAAAACCAGGGACTAGTTTGCAAAAGTAGGTTATGGACAAAAGTCAACATAGCAGAAAATTTTCCCTGCCTACATCCAAATCGGAGATAGCCATTTTGTCCGCCTTGAGCCAAGGATTCCAACGATATAAGACACTTGATCCTGGGACAAACGGTCTAAGAGATATGAGCGATTTTGAACTTTTGGTTGCTGTAGCGCCACCTATGGGCCAATCGGGGTCATACTCTGATAGGTTGTCCCCAAATTGAGGCCTACCATCTGGCCAGGTTTCAAGTCTCTAGGCCTTACGGTTTGTCCTGCGCGATGCGTTTTACGAATCCTTACAATTACAATAGGGTTTCAGCATTTCATGCTTGAACCCCTAATAAGAATGAAGGCTTTTTGCCAGTTATAGCGCCACCTATGGTCCGATCTCCATGAAACTCTGCATGCTTCCTCACCATGTTCTGACACATATGCTCATCAATTTTGGTGAAGTTCTGAGTTTTCCTTTGGGATTTATAGGCTTTTGAGCGTATTTTGCCACGCCCCTTTTCTAAATGACCCTGTTACAGCCACGCAAATGCCAAAGTTCAACTTTTTTTTGATAATTATTGATCTAGAGAGTCCAGAGAATTGTCCTAGACTGGTTTGGTTCCGATCGGGCAAAAAACCAGGGACTAGTTTGCAAAAGTAGGTTATGGACAAAAGTCAACATAGCAGAAAATTTTCCCTGCCTACATCCAAATCGGAGATAGCCATTTTGTCCGCCTTGAGCCAAGGATTCCAACGATATAAGACACTTGATCCTGGGACAAACGGTCTAAGAGATATGAGCGATTTTGAACTTTTGGTTGCTGTAGCGCCACCTATGGGCCAATCGGGGTCATACTCTGATAGGTTGTCCCCAAATTGAGGCCTACCATCTGGCCAGGTTTCAAGTCTCTAGGCCTTACGGTTTGTCCTGCGCGATGCGTTTTACGAATCCTTACAATTACAATAGGGTTTCAGCATTTCATGCTTGAACCCCTAATAAGAATGAAGGCTTTTTGCCAGTTATAGCGCCACCTATGGTCCGATCTCCATGAAACTCTGCATGCTTCCTCACCATGTTCTGACACATATGCTCATCAATTTTGGTGAAGTTCTGAGTTTTCCTTTGGGATTTATAGGCTTTTGAGCGTATTTTGCCACGCCCCTTTTCTAAATGACCCTGTTACAGCCACGCAAATGCCAAAGTTCAACTTTTTTTTGATAATTATTGATCTAGAGAGTCCAGAGAATTGTCCTAGACTGGTTTGGTTCCGATCGGGCAAAAAACCAGGGACTAGTTTGCAAAAGTAGGTTATGGACAAAAGTCAACATAGCAGAAAATTTTCCCTGCCTACATCCAAATCGGAGATAGCCATTTTGTCCGCCTTGAGCCAAGGATTCCAACGATATAAGACACTTGATCCTGGGACAAACGGTCTAAGAGATATGAGCGATTTTGAACTTTTGGTTGCTGTAGCGCCACCTATGGGCCAATCGGGGTCATACTCTGATAGGTTGTCCCCAAATTGAGGCCTACCATCTGGCCAGGTTTCAAGTCTCTAGGCCTTACGGTTTGTCCTGCGCGATGCGTTTTACGAATCCTTACAATTACAATAGGGTTTCAGCATTTCATGCTTGAACCCCTAATAAGAATGAAGGCTTTTTGCCAGTTATAGCGCCACCTATGGTCCGATCTCCATGAAACTCTGCATGCTTCCTCACCATGTTCTGACACATATGCTCATCAATTTTGGTGAAGTTCTGAGTTTTCCTTTGGGATTTATAGGCTTTTGAGCGTATTTTGCCACGCCCCTTTTCTAAATGACCCTGTTACAGCCACGCAAATGCCAAAGTTCAACTTTTTTTTGATAATTATTGATCTAGAGAGTCCAGAGAATTGTCCTAGACTGGTTTGGTTCCGATCGGGCAAAAAACCAGGGACTAGTTTGCAAAAGTAGGTTATGGACAAAAGTCAACATAGCAGAAAATTTTCCCTGCCTACATCCAAATCGGAGATAGCCATTTTGTCCGCCTTGAGCCAAGGATTCCAACGATATAAGACACTTGATCCTGGGACAAACGGTCTAAGAGATATGAGCGATTTTGAACTTTTGGTTGCTGTAGCGCCACCTATGGGCCAATCGGGGTCATACTCTGATAGGTTGTCCCCAAATTGAGGCCTACCATCTGGCCAGGTTTCAAGTCTCTAGGCCTTACGGTTTGTCCTGCGCGATGCGTTTTACGAATCCTTACAATTACAATAGGGTTTCAGCATTTCATGCTTGAACCCCTAATAAGAATGAAGGCTTTTTGCCAGTTATAGCGCCACCTATGGTCCGATCTCCATGAAACTCTGCATGCTTCCTCACCATGTTCTGACACATATGCTCATCAATTTTGGTGAAGTTCTGAGTTTTCCTTTGGGATTTATAGGCTTTTGAGCGTATTTTGCCACGCCCCTTTTCTAAATGACCCTGTTACAGCCACGCAAATGCCAAAGTTCAACTTTTTTTTGATAATTATTGATCTAGAGAGTCCAGAGAATTGTCCTAGACTGGTTTGGTTCCGATCGGGCAAAAAACCAGGGACTAGTTTGCAAAAGTAGGTTATGGACAAAAGTCAACATAGCAGAAAATTTTCCCTGCCTACATCCAAATCGGAGATAGCCATTTTGTCCGCCTTGAGCCAAGGATTCCAACGATATAAGACACTTGATCCTGGGACAAACGGTCTAAGAGATATGAGCGATTTTGAACTTTTGGTTGCTGTAGCGCCACCTATGGGCCAATCGGGGTCATACTCTGATAGGTTGTCCCCAAATTGAGGCCTACCATCTGGCCAGGTTTCAAGTCTCTAGGCCTTACGGTTTGTCCTGCGCGATGCGTTTTACGAATCCTTACAATTACAATAGGGTTTCAGCATTTCATGCTTGAACCCCTAATAATTAAAGCTGCAAGCAGCATTTATCGGGGTTCAAGCATTTAAGGCCTTTAAGCACATAAGCATTTAAGACATTAAGTTTTATTTGGAAAGCTTTTAACCACTGAAATAATAGATGGAAAAGACCATTTACAGCCAAAACAGGCAATTTACCATAGGAAATATATGGTTTTCAAAGCTTTTTGACAGTTATAGCGCCAGCTATTGTCCGATCTCCATGAAATTTTGCACGCTTGTTTACAATGTTATGGCACATATGCTCACCAATTTTTGTGAAGTTCTGAGTTTTCGTTTAGGATTTATAGGCTTTTGAGTGCATTTTGCCACGCCCATTTTCTTTATGACCCAATTATAGCCATACGAAAAATTCAAAAGTTCAACTTTTTTTCGATAATTATTGATCAGGAGAGTCCAGAGAATTGTCCTAGACTGGTCTGGTTCCGATCGGGCGAAAAACCAGGGACTAGTTCGCAAAAGTAGGTTTTTAACATATTCGCAAATAATTAATGAACGATTTGATTGACAGCAATGGTTCTTGAGGCAATGTTGTTCAGCATGAGCAGATCTATCAAATGATATGCATTTTGTGACAATAAGTGTAACACCACGTGATTACAGAGCCGTAAAACTCGTTAGCGCCAACTAGTGGCCGATTTCTTTCAAAATTCTTACAGACCTCTAGGGCTATGAGTTGAACATGCCCATCGAGTTTCGTTCCGATCGGCCTCCGTTAACCTTGTCTAATAGGTGCTCAAACTTCATTGGCCGATGGCGGCCATGTTTTTTGAGATACACCAATGTCCTCATAGACATACATGACACCTTGGGCCAAGACACTGCATACCAATTTTCAAGTCAATCGGACTAACGGTCAGGTGGTTAAAGCCTGTTTTATGATTTTTTCATGTTATAGCGCCACCATGTGGCCAATCGCCGCGATTTTTTTACTGTGACCTCAGATTGACCTCTTACACATGTGTACCGAGTTTGGTGAAGATACCTCATTTACTTCTGGAGTTATAGCCATTTTAGTAAAATAGGCCCCTCCCACAACGTACGTTTTGGCGCCCCTTAGCGTTCGTGAATCGAAATTTCAACTTTTTTTCGATAATTATTGATACTCAGACTCCAGAGAACATTTCTGTACTGGTTTGGTTCCGATCGGGCGAAAAACCTAGGACTAGTTCGCAAAAGTAGGTTTTTGGCAAAATTCAAAATGGCGGAAAATCTATCATGGCGGAAATGAAATCGGAGATATACGTTTTGTTCGTCAGGCATCCAGCTTTCCAATGATATAAGACACTTGAGTCTACGACATACGGTCTAGGAGTTCTGAGCAGTTTCGCGCTTTTGGTCGCTGTAGCGCCACCTATGGGCCGATTTGGCTAAGTCCGTGTATCTGAGTAGCGAGCAATACTACTACCATTTGACCAAGTATCACGTCTCTAGGCCTTACGGTTTTGGCTGCACGATGCGTTTTAGGGAAGAATAATAATAATAATAAAAATCAGGGCAATTACAATAGGGTTTCAGCACTTCGTGCTTGAACCCCTAATAAAAATCAGCACAATTACAATAGGGTTTCAGCACTTCGTGCTTGAACCCCTAATTAAAGCTGCAAGCAGCATTTATCGGGGTTCAAGCAGTTAAGGCCTTTAAGGCCTTAAAGCACAAAAGCTTTAAAATCTATTAAGTTTTATTTAGCAAGCATGTAACCACTGACATAATAGATGGAAAAGACCATTTACAGCCAATACAGGCAATGTAACATAGGAAATACATGGTTTTAAAGCTGTTTAACATTTATAGGATTTCTATACATTTCTGCACTGGTTTGGTTCCGATCGGGCGAAAAACCTAGGACTAGTTAGTAAAAGTACGTTGTTGACAAAATTCAAAATGGTGGAAAATTTATCATGGCGGAAATTAACATTATCTAAATCTCGAAGATCGGATCAGATCGGATCGAATAATGATAATCGATTCAAGATCTTGAGAATCGGAATCGAATCGATTCTTGAAATTTGAATCGAAACCCAGCCCTACACAACACTGTGTAGCATGTAGTGCGCAACTTGACTTGATGTGCTACACCTAGATATAGTATTCGGTAGGGCATAATTAAATCAGAAGCAAGGATCATCTACTGGAGGGAGGAAATGGTGCAACAGGAGAGCAAATAGTTGACAATTTTGTTCTGATTCAAAGAGAAAATGATATTGATAAATTAAAAAGTTCTCTTTGTAGTTTGTTTCAGAAAGATGAGTGACAAATAAGAACAATAGAGAGTTAGTAAATGAAAACAGACATCACCGACTTGTTTCTTTTTAATGATTCAACAGCCTAAAAGCTTCGATTAAATTAGGTGAAGTTCGAAAGTGGAGCTTAAAGTTAAAAATAATTACCACCTAGTTTCATCACATCTATCTTTTTAACGAATCAGTGTTTTTGAACATGTTTGTACATGTACGGTTTAATGACTCAAAGACAATCCGTTGCTGTAACAATGTGATTGTGCACTGAGTGACAGCCTTTCAATGCGCAGAGACGCTGTTTAGTTTTCGCTACATTCGTTACAAAAAATGTCCTTGATTTTTGTGCATGCTATACACATCGTAACACTTATTTATATAGCAACACATAAATATAAAAAACAAAAACAAACAAAAGAAAATTGTAGTTATCCTACCAGTTGATGGTTTCAAATTACAGTTCAAATGGGAAACAGGTCCATGGGCACTGGTTAGCATTTGTGCATGTAATTGCATCCACTAGGCAGGCGATTCACCTTCACAGGATTATTTATGGCACAAAACAGGATACACTTGCCGATCACGTTCACATAGGGAAAAAAAATAGAGAACAAGAAAACGCAGCCTTGGAAAACACAAGGCAAACGTACAATAATTAATTTCTGACTCAACATTTCAGTAACAAATGACATGCACAGCTCAAATGACACATTAATCCAAATTTATTTAACACATCGATTCGACACTCATAAAACAGTCACTGTCACAACTCATGATACAAAGATGTTAGCTACACGCGGTAGCTTTAGCACACGGCTAACTAGTTCAGCTCGCGCTGTGACTGCGGCCTAGTCAACTCAGCTCATATCAAATCATTTCTGAAATAGATATCTGTCATAAGATAACATATGACAAAAAAAAGTCACTCACCAAAACGAGACTGCATCACATATTCAATTAAAGAAGATTGTTCAATAAAGATTATCACACTATAAATCTTTACTCCGATTTCACCTTTTACACCTTTCTCTGACGACAAGTTGATGCATCCAAAGTTTCCAAGTGCACACAATCACAGTTCCCGATAGATTATGATGATCATTTAGTACAAGGAGTTTCTGAAGAAAGTTTCCGTGCTGCTGTCTCATCTGATCTATTCTGTTCTCTCATCATGCTGACAGCAGCAGCGCCTGCGCGAACAGTGGGCGGGCCTTAAGAATATGCCGCTACTGTTGGCTCTCAGGGGTGGCAGTCACTGCAGCACAATCAGTGATTGGACGAATCGCGTGTTTTTGCCCAGTGGTTTTTACCAGTGCATCAAGTAAATAAAAAAAATGGATGTAATTGAAAAAATAAATTTGTCCAGAACAGAGCGACAGGACTGAATTTAAACTGTTATAGAAGAGCTAATATACAGAGAATGAACTGGTGAAGGATTGTCTCTCTGCTTTATTTTATAAGAAATATTTCTGTGTCTAGAGTTCCTAATGCGCTGTACTCTCAACTTTTGTATAATAGTACTAGTCATATTTTTTTACACCAGGCATGAATAAAAGGAATGTTTTTTATTTCCTGTTTCGAAAACCACTGGAAACCAACGGACAGTAATGTATAGAGGAATGAAAATATGGAATCATTTACTATTGATATCACACATTTTTACAAGAAAAATTAGTTTTAAAAAAATATTCAAAGGAATATTTAATGGCAAAATATATTAAATTGTTGATTTTGATATTTGGAATGGATGATGGGTTAGTGCGTTTCATTGACTTGACTTTTTATTGTTGTTGATTAAATGTAGTTTTGTATGATTTACTTTTTGGGACCCCAGGAAGAGTAGCCACTGCCTAGAAAGAGGCTAATGGGGATCCAAATAAACAAATAAACTTATAACATTGATGGAAAATACCATTTACAGCCAATACAGGCAATTTACTGAGGAAAGTTTTTTTGACAGTTATAGCACCACATCTTGCCTGATCTCCACCACTTCAAGTGTCCTCAAAGTGTGCCCATGCATGTCTGTCAAATTTGTTGTAAATATCTCATTTTGTTTTGAAGTTTAGACAGTTCTGTTTAAGAGAGAATAAAAATGATCCATGGGTGACAATGATTTAAAATTTTTATTTGTTTATTTATTTTTGTCAGTTCCTATCTTAATTGTGACATTTGGGCGTTATTGTTTAGCTATTGATCTATGTTTTCAAATTTCAAGAAATTTGGACTATCGGTTTCGAAGATAATTGCAAGTTGTTTAAGTGCTTAATGACAATGATACACAAACTATAAGGAGAAACCTGGCATATTTGGTATTGTTGGACTCGGGAAGGATTGAGGATTTCAAAGGACTAACGGTTGGGTGCGTTTATAGCCATTTTCATAAATTTTTTTCCATGTTGTAGCGCCACCAAGTGGCCAATCGTCGCGATTTTTTTCAAGTAATCTCAGATTGAGCTCATAAACACGTTTCCCAAGATTAGCGAAAATATCTCTTTCCATTCACGAGTTATAATTGTTTTAGTAAAAGTGGCCCTGGTGCCATCAAACATTTTGATTTCCCTTAGCGACCGTGAATTTAAATTAAGAATTTTTTTGATGATTATTGATAGTCTCTGTCCAGAGAATATTTCTGCATTGGTTTGGTTTCGATCGGGCAAAAAATCTAGGAGTAATTCGCAAAAGTAGGTTTTTCAAAAAACCTCAATTTACTCAAAATTGGCGCCGAAGGGCAAGCAAATCTGAGGCATGCATCTGGTCGGCCTCAAGCCAAGGATTCCAGCGATATAAGACACTTGAGCCTACGCCTCACGGTTGATGAGTTATGAGCCGTTTCGTACTTTTGCCCGCTGTAGCGCCCCCGTCAGGCCGATCGGGGCGGGCCTTGGTGACGCTGTAGGCGGTGTGAGTACTATCAGCCCCCAAAGTTTCAAGTCTCCACGACTTACGGTTTGGTCTGCCCGATCAGTTTTATGTCTGAATGTTGCATCATGGGAAAATTAACAATTACAATAGGTGTTCAGCACTGAAGTGCTTGAACCCCTAATAAGTGGCTAAAAAAGGGCCACAAAAAGGCCTCTAAAAAAAAAACTATAGGGTCTAGGCGCTTGCCGTCTGCGCTGCTGCGTTCCAAAAACTTTATCCAGCCTTCTAACATGTGCCTCGGAGAGGAAAAAGAACGTTTGTTGCCCTTTTAGCTCATTTATCATGGAAATGTGGTGCATTTTTTTTTTTACCTTTTAAACTGTGACACCCCCACTGATGGCCCGATCTCCATAAAAGTTTGCACGCTTCTTTAGAATAATATGGCGCATGTGCTCAGCTAATTTGGTGAAGCTCTGCTCTTTTCCCCCCATTTTTCAGTCATTTAAATGTCATTTTGCATAGGGTAATACAGAGGCCTTCTCACCTTTATGACAGTTAAAGCGCCACCAATGGCCCGACGTCCATGAAAGTTTTCAAGCTTCTTCAGGATCACGTGACGCATGCGCATGCCCGATTTTGTGAGCTTGTATGCAAATCAGACAGCAAGATGGCCGCTTTCAGCCATTTCATGTGTTTTTTCCATAGAAATACATCATTTTGACACCCTTTTAACAGTTATAGCGCCACCAAGTGGCCAGTCGCTGCGCCCTTTTTCACGTGACCACAGAATGAGCTCGTACATGCGTGTGCTGAGTTTGGTGCAAAAATCTCGTTCCGTTCACGAGTTATAGCCAATTAAGCAAAATGGGCTCCTCCCACTTCGAACATTTTGGCGGCCCTTAGGGACCGTGAAGCGAAATTTACACTTTTTTTTGATAATTATTGACAATCAGACTCCAGAGAATCTTGCCGCACTGGTTTGGTTCCGGTCGGGCCAAAAACCTAGGACTAGTTCGCGAAAGTAGGTTTTTGGAAAAACCCCAAATACCCTAAAATTTTCCCAGGGTGACGAGCAAATCCGAGGCATGCATCTGGTCCGCCTCGAGCCAAGGATTCCAGCGATATAAGACACTTGAGCCTACGCCTCACGGTTGATGAGTTATGAGCCGTTTCGTACTTTTGCCCGCTGTAGCGCCCCCGTCAGGCCGATCGGGGCGGGCCTTGGTGACGCTGTAGGCGGTGTGAGTACTATCAGCCCCCAAAGTTTCAAGTCTCCACGACTTACGGTTTGGTCTGCCCGATCAGTTTTATGTCTGAATGTTGCATCATGGGAAAATTAACAATTACAATAGGTGTTCAGCACTGAAGTGCTTGAACCCCTAATAAGTGGCTAAAAAAGGGCCACAAAAAGGCCTCTAAAAAAAAAACTATAGGGTCTAGGCGCTTGCCGTCTGCGCTGCTGCGTTCCAAAAACTTTATCCAGCCTTCTAACATGTGCCTCGGAGAGGAAAAAGAACGTTTGTTGCCCTTTTAGCTCATTTATCATGGAAATGTGGTGCATTTTTTTTTTTACCTTTTAAACTGTGACACCCCCACTGATGGCCCGATCTCCATAAAAGTTTGCACGCTTCTTTAGAATAATATGGCGCATGTGCTCAGCTAATTTGGTGAAGCTCTGCTCTTTTCCCCCCATTTTTCAGTCATTTAAATGTCATTTTGCATAGGGTAATACAGAGGCCTTCTCACCTTTATGACAGTTAAAGCGCCACCAATGGCCCGACGTCCATGAAAGTTTTCAAGCTTCTTCAGGATCACGTGACGCATGCGCATGCCCGATTTTGTGAGCTTGTATGCAAATCAGACAGCAAGATGGCCGCTTTCAGCCATTTCATGTGTTTTTTCCATAGAAATACATCATTTTGACACCCTTTTAACAGTTATAGCGCCACCAAGTGGCCAGTCGCTGCGCCCTTTTTCACGTGACCACAGAATGAGCTCGTACATGCGTGTGCTGAGTTTGGTGCAAAAATCTCGTTCCGTTCACGAGTTATAGCCAATTAAGCAAAATGGGCTCCTCCCACTTCGAACATTTTGGCGGCCCTTAGGGACCGTGAAGCGAAATTTACACTTTTTTTTGATAATTATTGACAATCAGACTCCAGAGAATCTTGCCGCACTGGTTTGGTTCCGGTCGGGCCAAAAACCTAGGACTAGTTCGCGAAAGTAGGTTTTTGGAAAAACCCCAAATACCCTAAAATTTTCCCAGGGTGACGAGCAAATCCGAGGCATGCATCTGGTCTGCCTCGAGCCAAGGATTCCAGCGATATAAGACACTTGAGCCTACGCCTCACGGTTGATGAGTTATGAGCCGTTTCGTACTTTTGCCCGCTGTAGCGCCCCCGTCAGGCCGATCGGGGCGGGCCTTGGTGACGCTGTAGGCGGTGTGAGTACTATCAGCCCCCAAAGTTTCAAGTCTCCACGACTTACGGTTTGGTCTGCCCGATCAGTTTTATGTCTGAATGTTGCATCATGGGAAAATTAACAATTACAATAGGTGTTCAGCACTGAAGTGCTTGAACCCCTAATAAGTGGCTAAAAAAGGGCCACAAAAAGGCCTCTAAAAAAAAAACTATAGGGTCTAGGCGCTTGCCGTCTGCGCTGCTGCGTTCCAAAAACTTTATCCAGCCTTCTAACATGTGCCTCGGAGAGGAAAAAGAACGTTTGTTGCCCTTTTAGCTCATTTATCATGGAAATGTGGTGCATTTTTTTTTTTACCTTTTAAACTGTGACACCCCCACTGATGGCCCGATCTCCATAAAAGTTTGCACGCTTCTTTAGAATAATATGGCGCATGTGCTCAGCTAATTTGGTGAAGCTCTGCTCTTTTCCCCCCATTTTTCAGTCATTTAAATGTCATTTTGCATAGGGTAATACAGAGGCCTTCTCACCTTTATGACAGTTAAAGCGCCACCAATGGCCCGACGTCCATGAAAGTTTTCAAGCTTCTTCAGGATCACGTGACGCATGCGCATGCCCGATTTTGTGAGCTTGTATGCAAATCAGACAGCAAGATGGCCGCTTTCAGCCATTTCATGTGTTTTTTCCATAGAAATACATCATTTTGACACCCTTTTAACAGTTATAGCGCCACCAAGTGGCCAGTCGCTGCGCCCTTTTTCACGTGACCACAGAATGAGCTCGTACATGCGTGTGCTGAGTTTGGTGCAAAAATCTCGTTCCGTTCACGAGTTATAGCCAATTAAGCAAAATGGGCTCCTCCCACTTCGAACATTTTGGCGGCCCTTAGGGACCGTGAAGCGAAATTTACACTTTTTTTTGATAATTATTGACAATCAGACTCCAGAGAATCTTGCCGCACTGGTTTGGTTCCGGTCGGGCCAAAAACCTAGGACTAGTTCGCGAAAGTAGGTTTTTGGAAAAACCCCAAATACCCTAAAATTTTCCCAGGGTGACGAGCAAATCCGAGGCATGCATCTGGTCCGCCTCGAGCCAAGGATTCCAGCGATATAAGACACTTGAGCCTACGCCTCACGGTTGATGAGTTATGAGCCGTTTCGTACTTTTGCCCGCTGTAGCGCCCCCGTCAGGCCGATCGGGGCGGGCCTTGGTGACGCTGTAGGCGGTGTGAGTACTATCAGCCCCCAAAGTTTCAAGTCTCCACGACTTACGGTTTGGTCTGCCCGATCAGTTTTATGTCTGAATGTTGCATCATGGGAAAATTAACAATTACAATAGGTGTTCAGCACTGAAGTGCTTGAACCCCTAATAAGTGGCTAAAAAAGGGCCACAAAAAGGCCTCAAAAAAAAAACTATAGGGTCTAGGCGCTTGCCGTCTGCGCTGCTGCGTTCCAAAAACTTTATCCAGCCTTCTAACATGTGCCTCGGAGAGGAAAAAGAACGTTTGTTGCCCTTTTAGCTCATTTATCATGGAAATGTGGTGCATTTTTTTTTTTACCTTTTAAACTGTGACACCCCCACTGATGGCCCGATCTCCATAAAAGTTTGCACGCTTCTTTAGAATAATATGGCGCATGTGCTCAGCTAATTTGGTGAAGCTCTGCTCTTTTCCCCCCATTTTTCAGTCATTTAAATGTCATTTTGCATAGGGTAATACAGAGGCCTTCTCACCTTTATGACAGTTAAAGCGCCACCAATGGCCCGACGTCCATGAAAGTTTTCAAGCTTCTTCAGGATCACGTGACGCATGCGCATGCCCGATTTTGTGAGCTTGTATGCAAATCAGACAGCAAGATGGCCGCTTTCAGCCATTTCATGTGTTTTTTCCATAGAAATACATCATTTTGACACCCTTTTAACAGTTATAGCGCCACCAAGTGGCCAGTCGCTGCGCCCTTTTTCACGTGACCACAGAATGAGCTCGTACATGCGTGTGCTGAGTTTGGTGCAAAAATCTCGTTCCGTTCACGAGTTATAGCCAATTAAGCAAAATGGGCTCCTCCCACTTCGAACATTTTGGCGGCCCTTAGGGACCGTGAAGCGAAATTTACACTTTTTTTTGATAATTATTGACAATCAGACTCCAGAGAATCTTGCCGCACTGGTTTGGTTCCGGTCGGGCCAAAAACCTAGGACTAGTTCGCGAAAGTAGGTTTTTGGAAAAACCCCAAATACCCTAAAATTTTCCCAGGGTGACGAGCAAATCCGAGGCATGCATCTGGTCCGCCTCGAGCCAAGGATTCCAGCGATATAAGACACTTGAGCCTACGCCTCACGGTTGATGAGTTATGAGCCGTTTCGTACTTTTGCCCGCTGTAGCGCCCCCGTCAGGCCGATCGGGGCGGGCCTTGGTGACGCTGTAGGCGGTGTGAGTACTATCAGCCCCCAAAGTTTCAAGTCTCCACGACTTACGGTTTGGTCTGCCCGATCAGTTTTATGTCTGAATGTTGCATCATGGGAAAATTAACAATTACAATAGGTGTTCAGCACTGAAGTGCTTGAACCCCTAATAAGTGGCTAAAAAAGGGCCACAAAAAGGCCTCTAAAAAAAAAACTATAGGGTCTAGGCGCTTGCCGTCTGCGCTGCTGCGTTCCAAAAACTTTATCCAGCCTTCTAACATGTGCCTCGGAGAGGAAAAAGAACGTTTGTTGCCCTTTTAGCTCATTTATCATGGAAATGTGGTGCATTTTTTTTTTTACCTTTTAAACTGTGACACCCCCACTGATGGCCCGATCTCCATAAAAGTTTGCACGCTTCTTTAGAATAATATGGCGCATGTGCTCAGCTAATTTGGTGAAGCTCTGCTCTTTTCCCCCCATTTTTCAGTCATTTAAATGTCATTTTGCATAGGGTAATACAGAGGCCTTCTCACCTTTATGACAGTTAAAGCGCCACCAATGGCCCGACGTCCATGAAAGTTTTCAAGCTTCTTCAGGATCACGTGACGCATGCGCATGCCCGATTTTGTGAGCTTGTATGCAAATCAGACAGCAAGATGGCCGCTTTCAGCCATTTCATGTGTTTTTTCCATAGAAATACATCATTTTGACACCCTTTTAACAGTTATAGCGCCACCAAGTGGCCAGTCGCTGCGCCCTTTTTCACGTGACCACAGAATGAGCTCGTACATGCGTGTGCTGAGTTTGGTGCAAAAATCTCGTTCCGTTCACGAGTTATAGCCAATTAAGCAAAATGGGCTCCTCCCACTTCGAACATTTTGGCGGCCCTTAGGGACCGTGAAGCGAAATTTACACTTTTTTTTGATAATTATTGACAATCAGACTCCAGAGAATCTTGCCGCACTGGTTTGGTTCCGGTCGGGCCAAAAACCTAGGACTAGTTCGCGAAAGTAGGTTTTTGGAAAAACCCCAAATACCCTAAAATTTTCCCAGGGTGACGAGCAAATCCGAGGCATGCATCTGGTCCGCCTCGAGCCAAGGATTCCAGCGATATAAGACACTTGAGCCTACGCCTCACGGTTGATGAGTTATGAGCCGTTTCGTACTTTTGCCCGCTGTAGCGCCCCCGTCAGGCCGATCGGGGCGGGCCTTGGTGACGCTGTAGGCGGTGTGAGTACTATCAGCCCCCAAAGTTTCAAGTCTCCACGACTTACGGTTTGGTCTGCCCGATCAGTTTTATGTCTGAATGTTGCATCATGGGAAAATTAACAATTACAATAGGTGTTCAGCACTGAAGTGCTTGAACCCCTAATTAAAGCTGCAAGCAGCATTTATCGGGGTTCAAGCAGTTAAGGCCTTTAAGCACAAAAGCATCAAAAGTTATTAAGTTTTATTTAGCAAGCATGTAACCACTGAAATAATAGATGGAAAAGACCATTTACAGCCAATACATACAATGTACCATAGGAAATCTATGGTTTTAAAGCTTTTTAACAGTTATAGCGCCACCTATGGACCGATCTCCATGACATTTTGCATGCTTGTTAAGGATGTTATGTCACATATTCTCACCAATTTTTGTGAAGTTCTGAGTTTTCATTTAGGATTTATAGGCTTTTGAGTGTATTTTGCCACGCCCATTTTATAAATGACCCTATTACAGCCATCCAAATGCAAAAGTTAAACTTTTTTTTGATAATTATTGATCTAGAGAGTCCAGAGAATTGTCCTAGACTGGTCTGGTTCCAATCGGGCAAAAAACCTAGGACTAGTTCGCAAAAGTAGGTTTTAGACATATTCGTGAATATTTAATGAACGGTTTGATTGACAGCAATGGTTCTTGAGGCAAAGTTGTTCAGCATGAGCAGATCTATCAAATGATATGCATTTTGTGACAATAAGTGTAACACCACGTGATTACAGAGCCATAAAACTCGTTAGCGCCAACTAGTGGCCGATTTCTTTCAAAATTCTTACAGACCTATTGGGCCATGAGTCGAACATGCCCATCGAGTTTCGTTCCGATCGGCCTCCGTTAACCTTGTCTAATAGTTGCTCAAATTTCATTGGCCAATGGCGGCCATGTTTTTTGAGATACGCCAATATCCTTTTAGACATACATGGCCCCTTGGGCCAAGACACTGCGTACCAAATTTCAAGTCAATCGGACTAACGGTCAGGCGTCTATATGTTTTTTTTGTTTTATAGCCCCACCATGTGGCCAATCGACGCAATTTTTTTACTGTGACCTCAAATTGACCTCCTACACATGTGTACCAAGTTTGGTGAAGTTTACTGAATTACTTCTTGAGTTATAGCCATTTTAGTAAAATAGGCTCCTCCCACAACGTTAATTTTGCACCCCCTAGCGACCGTGAATCGAAATTTCAACATTTTTTCGATAATTATTGATCTTCAGACACCAGAGAACAATTCTGCACTGGTTTGGTTCCGATCGGGCGAAAAACCAGGGACTAGTTCGTAAAAGTAGGTTTTCAACAAAATTCAAAATGGCGGAAAATCTATCATGGCGGAAATAAAATCGGAGATATACGTTTTGTTCGTCAGGCGTCCAGCTTTCCAATGATATAAGACACTTGAGTCTATGACTTACGGTCTAGGAGTTATGAGCAGTTTCGCGCTTTTGGTCGCTATAGCGCCACCTATGGGCCAATCGGGCTCATAATTTGATAACCTCTCCTCGATTTTTGTACTACCATCTGGCAAAGTTTCAAAGCTCCAGCTCTTACGGTTTGGGCTGCACGATGCGTTTTAGCGGAGAAGAAAAATAATAATTAAAGCTGCAAGCAGCATTTATCGGGGTTCAAGCAGTTAAGGCCTTTAAGGCCTTTAAGCACAAAAACATCAAAAGACATCAAGTTTTATTTAGCAAGCATGTAACCACTGACATCATAGATGGAAAATACCATGTTTTAGCATGATTTACCATGATTTACCATGATTTACCCTGTTCTAGCATAGTTGACCATGAATTTATCTTAGTTTACCTTGATTTACCATGTTCTAGCATGATTTACCATGATATACCACATTGTAGCATGATTTACTATAGTTTATCATGATTTACCATGGTTTACCATGATTTACCATGGTTTACCATGATTTACCCTGTTCTAGCATAGTTTACCATGATTTACCATGGTTTACCATTATTTACCCTGTTCTAGCATGATTTACCATAATATACCACGTTCTAGAATGATTTATCAGGATTCTAGCATGATTTACCTTGATACACCACATTTTAGATTTATTTACTATGATTTACCATGCTTCTAGCGTGATTTACCATGATTTACAACACGTGAAGTGTCAGTGCAAATGAAGTGATAAACACTGACAAAATATGATTTTGTTATAATAGTTATTGTTATATAAGTGATTTTATAAGTGTCTAGAGTGACGCAAAATCACCTGTGAAAAGACTTCATTAATAAGTAGAATGGCCAGCAGAGGGCACTAGAAGACCACTTATTGGCTCAGGTTCACTTTAAATTTCATTATTTTCACCAGTTTTCTCCACTAAAGCTAAACACGGAATGGTTGCAGGAAGGCACGCGGAGACAAGGATGAACATACAAGATGCAGGTTTAATAGGAATTAAACTCAGGATATCGGAACAGGCAGCAACACACTCTAATTACAGCATAGAACTGACAAAGAACAAGGCAAAACTCAGGGCTTAAATACATGGGAGAACTGATCAGGGAAACAAGACACAGCTGACAAGACTAACGAGGAAACAGGTGTGACAGATGCACTAAATGACAGTTACCGTGGAAACCAAGGAGTGGCGGGAAAACAGAACAAAGGAAGACATGTGATCAGAGACAACAATACTCAGACAGAACACAACTGTGACAAAAGCAAACCAGTTTTACCATTTTAACTTAATGCATGCTTACACACACACACACACACACACACACACACACACACACACACACAAAGACAAATGTTGTTGTTGTTGTTTTTTCAATGCTATTGGGATATGTCATTATGAAAATATATTTGAATGGTCAATTAACATTTCACAAAGTCTTTGTAAGCTATTAATCAGACGATTCAGAATTTATTCAGAAACCTAAGACTACACACACATTATGTTGTAGATACAGACAGTTGAACTATATGATGTGATCAAACTGTCAGTACTAATACTTTAACAGATAGATTTTGACTAAATGTAATTGTAAATGTTAAAATAGGGATTTTATAAAGTCTAAATATAAATTATAGAACAATATGACAAAATTCCTATTTTAAACAGCAGGGGGCAGTAAAATATCACTTATTGGCTTAACATGCCATTATATTCATATCATTTTCACCTTTTTAACTGTTATAGAGGCAAATTTTGTCCGATCTGTCTGAAAATTTTCATGCATGTTTAGAGTGATATTTCACATGTTCTGACTTGTTTTTAAGAAGGTCTGAGTAATTCATTAAAGAGATATAGGCTTTCGGGGACACTTGGTAAAGGCTACATTATGAAGTGAACCTATTATAGCTATCCAAATGAAGTAGTTCAACTTTTTCTGACAATTATTGATCTAGTGAGTCCAGAGAATTGTATTGCACTAGTTTTGAACATTATGATATGAAAATTATATGATCAGAGATGGAAAAGACCATTTACAGCCAATACAGGCAGTTTACCATAGGAAATATATGGTTTTAAAGCTTTTTAACAGTTATAGCGCCACCTATCGTCCGATCTCCATAAAATTTTGCATGCTTGTTAATGATGTTATGTCACATATGCTGACCAATTTTTGTGAAGTTCTGCATTTTCATTTATGATTTATAGGCTTTTGACTGTATTTTGCCACGCCCATTTTATAAATGACCCTATTACAGCCATCCAAATGCAAAAGTTCAACTTTTTTTTGATAATTATTGATCTAGAGAGTCCAGAGAATTGTCCTAGACTGGTCTGGTTCCGATCGGGCGAAAAACCTAGGACTAGTTCGCAAAAGTAGGTTTTAGACATATTCGTGAATATTTAATGAACGGTTTGATTGACAGCAATGGTTCTTGAGGCAAAGTTGTTCAGCATGAGCAGATCTATCAAATGATATGCATATTGTGTGGATGAGTGTAACACCACGTGATTACAGAGCCATAAAACTCGTTAGCGCCAACTAGTGGCTGATTTCTTTCAAAATTCTTACAGACCTCTAGGGCCATAAGACGAACATGCCCATCGAGTTTCGTTCCGATCGGCCTCCGTTAACCTTGTCTAATCGGTGCTCAAACTTCATTGGCCGATGGCGGCCATGTTTTTTTAGATACGCCAATGTCCTCATAGACATACATGGCACCTTGGACCAAGACACTGCATACCAATTTTCAAGTCAATCGGACTAACGGTCAGGTGGTTATAGCCTGTTTTATGTTTTTTTCATGTTATAGCGCCACCATGTGGCCAATCGCCGCGATTTTTTTACTGTGACCTCAGATTGACCTCTTACACATGTGTACCAAGTTTGGTTAAAATACCTCTTTTACTTCTGGAGTTATAGCCATTTTAGTAAAATAGGCTCCTCCCACAACGTTAATTTTGCACCCCCTAGCAACCATGAATCGAAATTTCAACTTTTTTTCGATAATTATTGATCTTCAGACTCCATAGAACAATTCTGCACTGGTTTGTTTCCGATCGGGCGAAAACCCAGGGACTAGTTCGCAAAAGTAGATTTTCGACAAAATTCAAAATGGCGGAAAATCTATCATGGCGGAAATAAAATCGGAGATATACGTTTTGTTCGTCAGGCGTCCAGCTTTCCAATGATATAAGACACTTGAGTCTATGACTTACGGTCTAGGAGTTATGAGCAGTTTCGCGCTTTTGGTTGCTATAGCGCCACCTATGGGCCAATCGGGGTCATAATTTGATAACCTCTCCTCGATTTTTGTACTACCATATGGCAAAGTTTCAAAGCTCTAGCCCTTACGGTTTGGGCTGCACGATGCGTTTTACGGCAGAATAATAATAATAATAATAATAATAAAAATCAGCACAATTACAATAGGGTTTCAGCATTTCATGCTTGAACCCCTAATAATAATAAAAATCAGTACAATTACAATAGGGTTTCAGCACTTCGTGCTTGAACCCCTAAAAATCAGCACAATTACAATAGGGTTTCAGCACTTCGTGCTTGAACCCCTAATTAAAGCTGCAAGCAGCATTTATCGGGGTTCAAGCAGTTAAGGCCTTTAAGGCATTTAAGCACAAAAGCAAGTTATTAAGATTTATTTAGCAAGCATGTAACCACAGACATAATAGATGGAAAAGACCATTTACAGCCAATACAGGCAATTTGCCATGGGATATATATGGTTTTAAAGCTTTTTAACAGTTATAGCGCCACCTATGGTCCGATCTCCATAAAATTGTTTACTGTGACCTCAAATTGAACCCATACACATGTGTACTGAGTTTGGTGAAGATATCTCATTTCCTTCTTGAGTTATAGCCATTTGAGTAAAATAGGCTCCTCCCACAACGATTTGCCACATTCTAGAATTATTTAATATGATTCTAGCATGATTTACTATCATATACCATGTTCCAGAATGATTTATTAGGATTCTAGCATGATTTACCTTGATACACCTCATTTCAGTATTATTTACTATGATTTACAATGTTTCTAGCATGATTAACCACATTACTAGCAAATATGTGAAGTGTCAGTGCAAATGAGGTGATGAACACTGACAAAATATTATTGTGTTATAATAGTTAGTTATATACGTGATTTTTAGTGTGTGTCCAAGTATGAATGCAAAAGCACATGTAAAATATTTCATTATTAAGTAGAATGGCCAGCAGAGGGCACTAGAAGACCACTTATTGGCTCACTTTCACTTTAAACCAGTTTTCTGCACTAAAGCAAACCAGTTTTTCCATGTTAACTCAATGCATGCTTACACACACACACACACACACACGCACACACACACACACACACATACACACACAGCATAGTTAACCATGATTTACCATGATATACCACGTTCTAGTATTATTTACCAGGAGATAAACGACAATCTAGTATTATTTACTTTGATTTACCATGTTTCTAGCCTGATTTATCACATTACTAGCAATTATTTGAAGTGTCAGTGCAAATAAAGTGATTAACACTGACAAAATATGATTGTGTTATAATAGTTATTGCTATATAAGTGATTTTTTTAGTGTGTATTCAAGTATGAATGCAAGCACATGTTGAAATATTTCATTAATAATTAGAATGGCCAGCAGAGGGCAGTAGAAGACCACTTATTGGCTCACTTTCACTTTAAACCAGTTTTCTGCACTAAAGCAAACCAGTTTATCCATGTTAACTCAATGCATGCTTACACACACACACACACACACACACACACACACACACACACACACACACACACACACACACACACACACAGCATAGTTAACCATGATTTACCATGATTTACCACATTACTAGCAATTATTTGAAGTGTCAGTGCAAATAAAGTGATTAACACTGACAAAATATGATTGTGTTATAATAGTTATTGCTATATAAGTGATTTTTAGTGTGTATTCAAGTATAAATGCAAGCACATGTGGAAAATTTTAATTAATAAGTAGAATGGCCAGCAGAGGGCAGTAGAAGACCACTTATTGGCTCACTTTCACTTTAAACCTCATGATTTTGACCAGTTTTCTGCACTAAAGCAAACCAGTGTTTCCATGTTAACTCAATAATGCATACTTGCTACATATGCTACACACAATAATGCTACACACACACACACACACACACACACACACACACACACAAACACACACACACACACACACACACACACACACACACAAATGTTTCAGTGATATTGGTGTCACATTCACCTTCATCACATTCACCTTCTGTCTTCATCACATTCACCATCTGTCGTCATCACCTGCACCTGCTCCTCATCACCCTCCTCATCATCACCTGCTCCTCATCATCATAACCGTCACCTGTTGTCCTTGTCTTGATCTGTGTATTTAAGTTCCCCTCTCATCCATTATCATTGTCGGTTATTGTTTGTGCACTAGCACTCTGTTATGTTTGTTTTCATGTTGGAAAATAAAACCTTTGTTATATTTGTACCACACACAGACACACACACACACACCATCATTTATCATGATTTACCATGGCTGATACCAATACCAATATGAGAAAATGACTATTTTAAACAGCAGGGGGCAGTAAAATACCACTTATTGGCTTAACATGCCATTAATTCATATCATTTTCACCTTTTTAACTGTTATAGAGGCAAATTTTGTCCGATCTGTCTGAAAATTTTCATGCTTGTTCAGGGTGATATTTCACACATTCTGACTTGTTTTTAAGAAGGTCTGAGCATTGATTAAAGAGATATACGCTTTCGGGGACACTTGGTAAAGGCCAGATTTTGAAGTGAACCTATTATAGCTATCCAAATGAAGTAGTTCAACTTTTTCTGACAATTATTGATCTAGTGAGTCCAGAGAATTGTATTGCACTAGTTTTGAACATTATGATATGAAAATTATATGATCAGAGATGGAAAAGACCATTTACAGCCAATACAGGCAATGTACCATAGGAAATATATGGTTTTAAAGCTTTTTAACAGTTATAGCGCCACCTATCGTCCAATCTCCATAAAATTTGGCAGGCTTGTTAATGATGTTATGTCACATATGCTCACCGATTTTTGTGAAGTTCTGAGTTTTCATTTAGGATTTATAGGATTTTTAATGTATTTTGCCACGCCCATATTATAAATTACCCTATTACAGCCATCCAAATGCAAAAGTTCAACTTTTTTTTGATAGTTTTTGATCTAGAGAGGCCAGAGAATTGTCCTAGACTGGTCTGGTTCCGATCGGGCGAAAAACCTAGGACTAGTTCGCAAAAGTAGGTTTTTAACATGTTTGCGAATATTTAATCAACGGTTTGATTGACAGCAATGGTTCTTGAGGCAAAGTTGTTCAGAATGAGGAGATCTATCAAATGATATGCATATTGTGTGGATATTTGTAACACCACGTGATTACAGAGCCATAAAACTCGTTAGCGCCAACTAGTGGCCGATTTCTTTCAAAATTCTTACAGACCTCTAGGGCCTTGAGTCGAACATGCCCATCGAGTTTCGTTCCGATCGGCCTCCGTTAACCTTGTCTAATAGGTGCTCAAATTTCATTGGCCGATGGCGGCCATGTTTTTTGAGATACGCCAATGTCCTCATACACATACATGGCACCTTGGACCAAGACACTGCATACCAATTTTCAAGTCAATCGGACTAACGGTCAGGTGGTTATAGCCTGTTTTATGTTTTTTTCATGTTATAGCGCCACCATGTGGCCAATCGCCGCGGTTTTTTTACTGTGACCTCAGATTGACCAGAAACGAAATATCATAATAAAATAAAAAAAACATCATAATAAAAAAAGATTGCTTCTTAAAGCATTTGTTTATTTCCCAATACTGAAAGCGAATTAAAAGATCATGCGTAATCCTGCTGCTCCCTCTAGTGGACAACAGTGGAATTACAGTCTCCATCTTACAGTTGAAGTGTTTGAATGAATGAATGGGAATTTGGTTTTTCACTTATATCTCGGGAACCAGAAGGCGAAAAATTCTGAAACTCAGAGCATAGATAGTGCTTGAGGAGTCCTGTTGAATGAGACCATCGCAGTGTTTTTGGGCGATTGGGCCCGGGAGTTATGAGGCATATTATTTTGGGGCTTTTATCTCTGGAATGCCCAGGGCAAATTACACCACATTTGAATCGATGACCCGCGACCCGCGACCCGCGACCATACGTTTCGATCAAGAGCCCGGAGACGTCCTTACCATCAAAATTTGAACGCGCAGCGACTTTCCGTTTTCGAGTTATGAGTGAATTTGTACTGGGGGGGCGTGGCCTAAATGGCGGCCTCCGTTTTTACTTTCGTTTCTGGATTCCATTCATTAATGTGACACAATTGTCAATAGTAATACTTCAATAGATGAGTTTTGACAAAATGTGATTGTAAATGTTAAAATACTGATTTTATAAAGTCTAAATATGAATTATATAGCAATATTAGGGAGTAGTATGATGAACTGACAGCAGGGGGCAGTACAATACCACTTATTGGCTTAATATGCCATGTTATATATTTTTTTACATTTTTAACTGTTATAGAGGCAAATTTTGTCCGATCTGTCTGAAATTTTTCATACTTCTTAAGAGTCACATGTTCTGACTTGTTTTTATTAAAGAGATATAGGCTTTTGGAGACACTTGGTCAAGGCTACATATTGAAGTGACACTATTATAGCCATCCAAATGAAGAAGTTATACTTTTTCTGATAATTATTGATCTAGAGAGTCCAGAGAATTGCACTGCACTGGTTTTGAACATTATTATATGAACATTATATGATTATAGATGGAAAATACCATTTACAGCCAATACGGGCAATTTACCATATAATATATGATTTTAAAGCGTTTTAACAGTTATAGCGCCACCTATTGTCCGATCTCCATGAAATGTTGCATGCTTTTTAAGGATGTTATGTCACATATGCTCACCAATTTTTGTGAAGTTCTGAGTTTTTATTTAGGATTTATAGACTTTTTAGTGTATTTTGCCACGCCCATTTTATAAATGACCCTATCACAGCCATTCAAATGCAAAAGTTCAACTTTTTTTCGATAATTATTGATCTAGAGAGTCCAAAGAATTGTCCTAGACTGGTTTGGTTCCGATCGGGCGAAAAACCAGGGACTAGTTCGCAAAAGTAGGTTTTTAACATGTTCGCGAATATTTAATGAACAGTTTGATTGACAGCAATGGTTCTAGAGGCAAAGTTGTTCAGCATAAGCAGATCTATCAAATGATATGCATTTTGTGATGATAAGTGTAACACCACGTGATTACAGAGCCATAAAACTCATTAGCGCCAACTAGTGGCCGATTTCTTTCAAAATTCTTACAGACCTCTAGGGCCATGAGCCGAACATGCCCATTGAGTTTCGTTCCGATCGGCCTCCGTTAACCTTGTCTAATAGGTGCTCAAACTTCATTGGCCGATGGCGGCCATGTTTTTTGAGATACGCCAATGTCCTCATACACATACATGGCACCTTGGACCAAGACACTGCATACCAATTTTCAAGTCAATCGGAGTAACGGTCAGGTGGTTATAGCCTGTTTTATGTTTTTTTCATGTTATAGCGCCACCATGAGGCCAATCGTCGCGATTTTTTTACTGTGACCCCAGATTGAACTCATACACATGTGTACCAAGTTTGGTGAAGATACCTCATTTACATCGGGAGTTATAGCCATTTTAGTAAAATAGGCCCCTCCCACAACGTACGTTTTGGCGCCCCTTAGCGACCGTGAATCGAAATTTCCACTTTTTTTCGATAATTATTGATATTCAGACTCCAGAGAACATTTCTGCACTGGTTTGGTTCCAATCGGGCAAAAAACCAGGGACTAGTTCGCAAAAGTAGGTTTTTGACAAAATTCAAAATGGCGGAAAATCTATCATGGCGGAAATGAAATCGGAGATATACGTTTTGTTCGTCAGGCATCCAGCTTTCCAATGATATAAGACACTTGAGTCTACGACATACGATCTAGGAGTTATGAACAGTTTCGCGCTTTTGGTTGCTATAGCGCCACCTATGGGCCAATCGGGGTCATAATCTCTGAACCTTTCCTCGATTTTTGTACTACCATCTGTCAAAGTTTCAAAGTTCCAGCTCTTACGGTTTGGGCTGCACGATGCGTTTTACGGCGGAATAATAATAATAATAATAATAATAATTAAAGCTGCAAGCAGCATTTATCGGGGTTCAAGCAGTTAAGGCCTTTAAGCACAAAAGCATCAAAAGTGATTAAGTTTTATTTAGCAAGCATGTAACTACTGACATAATAGATGGAAAAGACCATTTACAGGAAATACCATAGGAAATATATGGTTTTAAAGCTTTTTAGCAGTTATAGCGCCACCTATGGTCCGATCTCCATAAAAATTGGCATGCTTGTTAATGATGTTATGTCACATATGCTCACCAATTTTTGTGAAGTTCTGAGTTTTCATTTAGGATTTATAGGCTTTTTAGTGTTTTTTTGCCATGCCCCTTTTCTAAATGACCCTATTACAGCCATCTACATGCAAAAGTTCAACTTTTTTTTGATAATTATTGATCTAGAGTGTCCAGAGAATTGTCCTAGACTGGTCTGGTTTCGATCGGGCGAAAAACCTAGGACTAGTTTGCAAAAGTAGGTTTTTAACATAATTACGAATATTTAATAAACGGTTTAATTGACAGCATTAGTTCTTGAGGCAAAGTTGTTCAGCATGAGCAGATCTATCAGATGATATGCATTTTGTGACGATAAGTGTAACACCACGTGATTACAGAGCCATAAAACTCGTTAGCGCCAACTAGTGGCCGATTTCTTTCAAAACTCTTAGAGACCTCTAGGGCCATGAGTCGAACATGCCCATCGAGTTTCGTTCCGATCGGCCTCCGTTAACCTTGTCTAATAGGTGCTCAAATTTCATTGGTCGATGGCGGCCATGTTTTTCGAGATACGCCAATGTCCTCATAGACATACATGGTACCTTGGACCAAGACACTGCATACCAATTTTCAAGTCAATCGGACTAACGGTCACGTGGTCATAGCCGTTTTCATGTTTTTTTCATGTTATAGCGCCACCTAGTAATCAATCGTCGCGATTTTTTTACTGTGACCCCAGATTGAACTCATACACATGTGCACCAAGTTTGGTGAAGATATCTAATTTCATTCTCGAGTTATAGCCATTTTAGTAAAATAGGCTCCTCCCACAACATTAATTTATCACCCCCCGGCGATCAGGAATCGAAATTTCGACTTTTTTTCGATAATTATTGATATTCAGACTCCAGAGAACATTTCTGCACTGTTTTGGATCCAATTGGACAAAAAACCTAGGACTAGTTCGCAAAAGTAGGTTTTTAACTAAATTCAAAATGGCGGACAATTTTCATACAGGAAATGAAATCGGAGATATACGTTTTGACCTTCAGGTTTCCAGCTTTCCAGTGATATAAGACACTTGAGTCTACGTCATACGGTCTAGGAGTTATGAGCAGTTTCGCGCTTTTGGTTGCTATAGCGCCACCTATGGGCCAATTGGGGTCATATTCTCTGAACCTCTCCTCGATTTTTGTACTACCATCTGGCAAAGTTTCAAAGCTCCAGCTCTTACGGTTTGGGCTGCACGATGAGTTTTACGGCAGAAGAAAAATAATAATAATAATAATAATAATAATAATAATAATAATAAAAATCAGTACAATTACAATAGGGTTTCAGCACTTCGTGCTTGAACCCCTAATTAAAGCTGCAAGCAGCATTTATCGGGGTTCAAGCAGTTAAGGCCTTTAAGGCATTTAAGCACAAAAGCATCAAAAGTTATTAAGATTTATTTAGCAAGCATGTAACCACTGACATAATAGATGGAAAAGACCATTTACAGCCAATACAGGCAATTTGCCATGGGATATATATGGTTTTAAAGCTTTTTAACAGTTATAGCGCCACCTATGGTCCGATCTCCATAAAATTGTTTACTGTGACCTCAAATTGAACCCATACACATGTGTACTGAGTTTGGTGAAGATATCTCATTTACTTCTTGAGTTATAGCCATTTGAGTAAAATAGGCTCCTCCCACAACGATTTGCCACATTCTAGAATTATTTAATATGATTCTAGCATGATTTACTATCATATACCATGTTCCAGAATGATTTATTAGGATTCTAGCATGATTTACCTTGATACACCTCATTTCAGTATTATTTACTATGATTTACAATGTTTCTAGCATGATTAACCACATTACTAGCAATTATGTGAAGTGTCAGTGCAAATGAGGTGATGAACACTGACAAAATATTATTGTGTTATAATAGTTAGTTATATACGTGATTTTTTGTGTGTGTCCAAGTATGAATGCAAAAGCACATGTAAAATATTTCATTATTAAGTAGAATGGCCAGCAGAGGGCACTAGAAGACCACTTATTGGCTCACTTTCACTTTAAACCAGTTTTCTGCACTAAAACAAACCAGTTTTTCCATGTTAACTCAATGCATGCTTACACACACACACACACACACACACACACACACACACACACACACACACACACACACACACACACACACACACACACACACACACACACACAGCATAGTTAATCATGATTTACCATGATATACCACGTTCTAGTATTATTTACCAGGAGATAAACGACAATCTAGTATTATTTACTTTGATTTACCATGTTTCTAGCCTGATTTATCACATTACTAGCAATTATTTGAAGTGTCAGTGCAAATAAAGTGATTAACACTGACAAAATATGATTGTGTTATAATAGTTATTGCTATATAAGTGATTTTTAGTGTTTATTCAAGTATAAATGCAAGCACATGTGGAAAAATTTAATTAATAAGTAGAATGGCCAGCAGAGGGCAGTAGAAGACTACTTATTGGCTCACTTTCACTTTAAACCTCATGATTTTGACCAGTTTTCTGCACTAAAGCAACCCAGTGTTTCCATGTTAACTCAATAATGCATACTTGCTACATATGCTACACACAATAATGCTACACACACACACACACACACACACACACACACACACACACACACACACACACACACAAATGTTTCAGTGATATTGGTGTCACATTCACCTTCATCACATTCACCTTCTGTCTTCATCACATTCACCATCTGTCGTCATCACCTGCACCTGCTCCTCATCACCCTCCTCATCATCACCTGCTCCTCATCATCATAACCGTCACCTGTTGTCCTTGTCTTGATCTGTGTATTTAAGTTCCCCTCTCATCCATTATCATTGTCGGTTATTGTTTGTGCACTAGCACTCTGTTATGTTTGTTTTCATGTTGGAAAATAAAACCTTTGTTATATTTGTACCACACACACACACACACACACACACACACACACACACACACACACACACACACACACACACACACACACACACACACACACACACACACACACACACACACACACACACACACACACCATCATTTATCATGATTTACCATGGCTGATACCAATACCAATATGAGAAAATGACTATTTTAAACAGCAGGGGGCAGTAAAATACCACTTATTGGCTTAACATGACATTAATTCATATCATTTTCACCTTTTTAACTGTTATAGAGGCAAATTTTGTCCGATCTGTCTGAAAATTTTCATGCTTGTTCAGGGTGATATTTCACACGTTCTGACTTGTTTTTAAGAAGGTCTGAGCATTGATTAAAGAGATATAGGCTTTCGGGGACACTTGGTAAAGGCCAGATTTTGAAGTGAACCTATTATAGCTATCCAAATGAAGTAGTTCAACTTTTTCTGACAATTATTGATCTAGTGAGTCCAGAGAATTGTATTGCACTAGTTTTGAACATTATGATGTGAAAATTATATGATCAGAGATGGAAAAGACCATTTACAGCCAATACAGGCAGTTTACCATAGGAAATATATGATTTTAAAGCTTTTTAACAGTTATAGCGCCACCTATCGTCCGATCTCCATAGAATTTTTCATGCTTGTTAATGATGTTATGTCACATATGCTGACCAATTTTTGTGAAGTTCTGAGTTTTTATTTAGGATTTATAGGCTTTTTAATGTATTTTGACACGCCCATTTTATAAATTACCCTATTACAGCCATCCAAATGCAAAAGTTCAACTTTTTTTTGATAATTATTGATCTAGAGAGTCCAGAGAATTGTCCTAGACTGGTCTGGTTCCGATCGGGCAAAAAACCTAGGACTACTTCGCAAAAGTAGGTTTTTAACATATTAATGAATAATTAATGAACAGTTTGATTGACAGCAATGGTTCTTGAGGCAAAGTTGTTCAGGATGAGGAGATCTATCAAATGATATGCATATTGTGTGGATATTTGTAACACCACGTGATTACAGAGCCGTAAAACTCGTTAGCGCCAACTAGTGGCCGATTTCTTTCAAAATTCTTACAGACCTTTAGGGCCATGAGCCGAACATGCCCATTGAGTTTCGTTCCGATCGGCCTCCGTTAACCTTGTCTAATAGGTGCTCAAACTTCGTTGGCCGATGGCGGCCATGTTTTTTTAGATACGCCAATGTCCTCATACACATACATGGCACCTTGGACCAAGACACTGCATACCAATTTTCAAGTCAATCGGACTAACGGTCAGGTGGTTATAGCCTGTTTTATGTTTTTTTCATTTTATAAATTTAAAATGTAAATGAAAACAATAATACTTAAACAATAATACTTAATACACTAACCATGCTTGAACACACACATGCACACACATTTTGTTGTAGATGTAGATATTTAAAATAAAAGATAGGTAACAAAATGATAATTGCAAATCTCCTCTGTATAACACCATTTTCAGATTTCAAATTAATCACTGAGAGGCAGAATTGTTCAAACTGAGAGCTCAGTACAAATGAAGTGATAAACTTTGACAAAACATGATTGTGTTATAATAGGTGATTTTCATGCAAGTAATTTTATATAGTCCAAAACTTAATGCAAAAGCACAGATGAAAATATTTTATTAAGTAGAATGTCCTGCAGAGGGCAGTAGAAGACCACTAATTGACTCACTTTCATTTGAAAGACTTTTTTATCCACCAGTAAAACAAAGCAGTTTCTCCATGTTCTTTCCATTAAGCATGCTTACACACACAGACACACACACAGACACAAACACATCCACACACACAAAGACAAATGTTTTCAATGTTTTTAGGATGTGATATTGTGAAAATATCTTCATCTCCTCATCCTGAACAACTTTGACTCAAGAATTACTAATGTCAATCAAACCGTTCATAATCATAATAAAAAAAAAAATATATATATATACAAATATCATAAAAAAAAAAAACATCATAATAAAAAAATATTGCTTCTTAAAGCATTTGTTTATTTCCCAATACTGAAAGCGAATTAAAAGATCATGCGTAATCCTGCTGCTCCCTCTAGTGGACAACAGTGGAATTACAGTCTCCATCTTACAGTTGAAGTGTTTGAATGAATGAATGGGAATTTGGTTTTTCACTTATATCTCGGGAACCAGAAGGCGAAAAATTCTGAAACTCAGAGCATAGATAGTGCTTGAGGAGTCCTGTTGAATGAGACCATCGCAGTGTTTTTGGGCGATTGGGCCCGGGAGTTATGAGGCATATTATTTTGGGGCTTTTATCTCTGGAATGCCCAGGGCAAATTACACCACATTTGAATCGATGCTAGCCAAGGACGCGCCCTTTCCAACGAGCTCTCACACAAGGTTCGGGGTGGTCTGGGTCGGGAGTTACGGGCGTTCAAAGTCGGGGTCCCGCGGACTAACGATCCGCGGGGGGGGGGGGGGGCGCTCCCGAGGCCCGCGACCATACGTTTCGATCAAGAGCCCGGAGACGTCCTTACCATCAAAATTTGAACGCGCAGCGACTTTCCGTTTTCGAGTTATGAGTGAATTTGTACTGGGGGGGCGTGGCCTAAATGGCGGCCTCCGTTTTTACTTTCGTTTCTGGATTCCATTCATTAATGTGACACAATTGTCAATAGTAATACTTCAATAGATGAGTTTTGACAAAATGTGATTGTAAATGTTAAAATAATGATTTTATAAAGTCTAAATATGAATTATATAGCAATATTAGGGAGTAGTATGATGAAATGACAGCAGGGGGCAGTACAATACCACTTATTGGCTTAATATGCCATGTTATATATTTTTTTACATTTTTAACTGTTATAGAGGCAAATTTTGTCCGATCTGTCTGAAATTTTTCATACTTCTTAAGAGTCACATGTTCTGACTTGTTTTTATTAAAGAGATATAGGCTTTTGGAGACACTTGGTCAAGGCTACATATTGAAGTGACACTATTATAGCCATCCAAATGAAGAAGTTATACTTTTTCTGATAATTATTGATCTAGAGAGTCCAGAGAATTGCACTGCACTGGTTTTGAACATTATTATATGAACATTATATGATTATAGATGGAAAATACCATTTACAGCCAATACGGGCAATTTACCATATAATATATGATTTTAAAGCGTTTTAACAGTTATAGCGCCACCTATTGTCCGATCTCCATGAAATGTTGCATGCTTGTTAAGGATGTTATGTCACATATGCTCACCAATTTTTGTGAAGTTCTGAGTTTTTATTTAGGATTTATAGACTTTTTAGTGTATTTTGCCACGCCCATTTTATAAATGACCCTATTACAGCCATTCAAATGCAAAAGTTCAACTTTTTTTCGATAATTATTGATCTAGAGAGTCCAAAGAATTGTCCTAGACTGGTTTGGTTCCGATCGGGCGAAAAACCAGGGACTAGTTCGCAAAAGTAGGTTTTTAACATGTTCGCGAATATTTAATGAACGGTTTGATTGACAGCAATGGTTCTAGAGGCAAAGTTGTTCAGCATAAGCAGATCTATCAAATGATATGCATTTTGTGATGATAAGTGTAACACCACGTGATTACAGAGCCATAAAACTCATTAGCGCCAACTAGTGGCCGATTTCTTTCAAAATTCTTACAGACCTCTAGGGCCATGAGCCGAACATGCCCATTGAGTTTCGTTCCGATCGGCCTCCGTTAACCTTGTCTAATAGGTGCTCAAACTTCATTGGCCGATGGCGGCCATGTTTTTTGAGATACGCCAATGTCCTCATACACATACATGGCACCTTGGACCAAGACACTGCATACCAATTTTCAAGTCAATCGGACTAACGGTCAGGTGGTTATAGCCTGTTTTATGTTTTTTTCATTTTATAGCGCCACCATGAGGCCAATCGTCGCGATTTTTTTACTGTGACCCCAGATTGAACTCATACACATGTGTACCAAGTTTGGTGAAGATACCTCATTTACATCGGGAGTTATAGCCATTTTAGTAAAATAGGCCCCTCCCACAACGTACGTTTTGGCGCCCCTTAGCGACCGTGAATCGAAATTTCCACTTTTTTTCGATAATTATTGATATTCAGACTCCAGAGAACATTTCTGCACTGGTTTGGTTCCAATCGGGCAAAAAACCAGGGACTAGTTCGCAAAAGTAGGTTTTTGCCAAAATTCAAAATGGCGGAAAATCTATCATGGCGGAAATGAAATCGGAGATATACGTTTTGTTCGTCAGGCGTCCAGCTTTCCAATGATATAAGACACTTGAGTCTACGACATACGGTCTAGGAGTTATGAACAGTTTCGCGCTTTTGGTTGCTATAGCGCCACCTATGGGCCAATCGGGGTCATAATCTCTGAACCTTTCCTCGATTTTTGTACTACCATCTGTCAAAGTTTCAAAGTTCCAGCTCTTACGGTTTGGGCTGCACGATGCGTTTTACGGCGGAATAATAATAATAATTAAAGCTGCAAGCAGCATTTATCGGGGTTCAAGCAGTTAAGGCCTTTAAGGCATTTAAGCACAAAAGCATCAAAAGTCATTAAGATTTATTTAGCAAGCATGTAACCACTGACATAATAGATGGAAAAGACCATTTACAGCCAATACAGGCAAATTGCCATGGGATATATATGGTTTTAAAGCTTTTTAACAGTTATAGCGCCACCCATGGTCCGATCTCCATAAAATTGTTTACTGTGACCTCAAATTGAACCCATACACATGTGTACTGAGTTTGGTGAAGATATCTCATTTACTTCTTGAGTTATAGCCATTTGAGTAAAATAGGCTCCTCCCACAACGATTTGCCACATTCTAGAATTATTTAATATGATTCTAGCATGATTTACTATCATATACCATGTTCCAGAATGATTTATTAGGATTCTAGCATGATTTACCTTGATACACCTCATTTCAGTATTATTTACTATGATTTACAATGTTTCTAGCATGATTAACCACATTACTAGCAATTATGTGAAGTGTCAGTGCAAATGAGGTGATGAACACTGACAAAATATTATTGTGTTATAATAGTTAGTTATATACGTGATTTTTAGTGTGTCCAAGTATGAATGCAAAAGCACATGTAAAATATTTCATTATTAAGTAGAATGGCCAGCAGAGGGCACTAGAAGACCACTTATTGGCTCACTTTCACTTTAAACCAGTTTTCTGCACTAAAGCAAACCAGTTTTTCCATGTTAACTCAATGCATGCTTACACACACACACACACACACACACACACACACACACACACACACACACACACACACACACACACACACAGCATAGTTAACCATGATTTACCATGATATACCACGTTCTAGTATTATTTACCAGGAGATAAACGACAATCTAGTATTATTTACTTTGATTTACCATGTTTCTAGCCTGATTTATCACATTACTAGCAATTATTTGAAGTGTCAGTGCAAATAAAGTGATTAACACTGACAAAATATGATTGTGTTATAATAGTTATTGCTATATAAGTGATTTTTTTAGTGTGTATTCAAGTATGAATGCAAGCACATGTTGAAATATTTCATTAATAAGTAGAATGGCCAGCAGAGGGCAGTAGAAGACCACTTATTGGCTCACTTTCACTTTAAACCAGTTTTCTGCACTAAAGCAAACCAGTTTATCCATGTTAACTCAATGCATGCTTACACACACACACACACACACACACACACACACACACACACAGCATAGTTAACCATGATTTACCATGATATACCACGTTCTAGTATTATTTACCAGGAGATAAACGACAATCTAGTATTATTTACTTTGATTTACCATGTTTCTAGCCTGATTTATCACATTACTAGCAATTATTTGAAGTGTCAGTGCAAATAAAGTGATTAACACTGACAAAATATGATTGTGTTATAATAGTTATTGCTATATAAGTGATTTTTAGTGTGTATTCAAGTATAAATGCAAGCACATGTGGAAAAATTTAATTAATAAGTAGAATGGCCAGCAGAGGGCAGTAGAAGACCACTTATTGGCTCACTTTCACTTTAAACCTCATGATTTTGACCAGTTTTCTGCACTAAAGCAAACCAGTGTTTCCATGTTAACTCAATAATGCATACTTGCTACATATGCTACACACAATAATGCTACACACACACACACACACACACACACACACACACACACACACACACACACACACACACACACACACACACACACACACAAATGTTTCAGTGATATTGGTGTCTCATTCACCTTCATCACATTCACCTTCTGTCTTCATCACATTCACCATCTGTCGTCATCACCTGCACCTGCTCCTCATCACCCTCCTCATCATCACCTGCTCCTCATCATCATAACCGTCACCTGTTGTCCTCGTCTTGATCTGTGTATTTAAGTTCCCCTCTCATCCATTATCATTGTCGGTTATTGTTTGTGCACTAGCACTCTGTTATGTTTGTTTTCATGTTGGAAAATAAAACCTTTGTTATATTTGTACCACACACACACACACACACACACACACACACACACACACACACACACACACACACACACACACACACACACACACACACACACACACACACACACACCATCATTTATCATGATTTACCATGGCTGATACCAATACCAATATGAGACAATGACTATTTTAAACAGCAGGGGGCAGTAAAATACCACTTATTGGCTTAACATGCCATTAATTCATATCATTTTCACCTTTTTAACTGTTATAGAGGCAAATTTTGTCCGATCTGTCTGAAAATTTTCATGCTTGTTCAGGGTGATATTTCACACGTTCTGACTTGTTTTTAAGAAGGTCTGAGCATTGATTAAAGAGATATAGGCTTTCGGGGACACTTGGTAAAGGCCAGATTTTGAAGTGAACCTATTATAGCTATCCAAATGAAGTAGTTCAACTTTTTCTGACAATTATTGATCTAGTGAGTCCAGAGAATTGTATTGCACTAGTTTTGAACATTATGATGTGAAAATTATATGATCAGAGATGGAAAAGACCATTTACAGCCAATACAGGCAGTTTACCATAGGAAATATATGATTTTAAAGCTTTTTAACAGTTATAGCGCCACCTATCGTCCGATCTCCATAGAATTTTTCATGCTTGTTAATGATGTTATGTCACATATGCTGACCAATTTTTGTGAAGTTCTGAGTTTTCATTTAGGATTTATAGGCTTTTTAATGTATTTTGACACGCCCATTTTATAAATTACCCTATTACAGCCATCCAAATGCAAAAGTTCAACTTTTTTTTGATAATTATTGATCTAGAGAGTCCAGAGAATTGTCCTAGACTGGTCTGGTTCCAATCGGGCAAAAAACCTAGGACTAGTTCGCAAAAGTAGGTTTTTAACATATTAATGAATAATTAATGAACAGTTTGATTGACAGCAATGGTTCTTGAGGCAAAGTTGTTCAGGATGAGGAGATCTATCAAATGATATGCATATTGTGTGGATATTTGTAACACCACGTGATTACAGAGCCGTAAAACTCGTTAGCGCCAACTAGTGGCCGATTTCTTTCAAAATTCTTACAGACCTTTAGGGCCATGAGCCGAACATGCCCATTGAGTTTCGTTCCGATCGGCCTCCGTTAACCTTGTCTAATAGGTGCTCAAACTTCGTTGGCCGATGGCGGCCATGTTTTTTGAGATACGCCAATGTCCTCATACACATACATGGCACCTTGGACCAAGACACTGCATACCAATTTTCAAGTCAATCGGACTAACGGTCAGGTGGTTATAGCCTGTTTTATGTTTTTTTCATTTTATAGCGCCACCATGAGGCCAATCGTCGCGATTTTTTTACTGTGACCCCAGATTGAACTCATACACATGTGTACCAAGTTTGGTGAAGATACCTCATTTACATCGGGAGTTATAGCCATTTTAGTAAAATAGGCCCCTCCCACAACGTACGTTTTGGCGCCCCTTAGCGACCGTGAATCGAAATTTCCACTTTTTTTCGATAATTATTGATATTCAGACTCCAGAGAACATTTCTGCACTGGTTTGGTTCCAATCGGGCAAAAAACCAGGGACTAGTTCGCAAAAGTAGGTTTTTGACAAAATTCAAAATGGCGGAAAATCTATCATGGCGGAAATGAAATCGGAGATATACGTTTTGTTCGTCAGGCATCCAGCTTTCCAATGATATAAGACACTTGAGTCTACGACATACGGTCTAGGAGTTATGAACAGTTTCGCGCTTTTGGTTGCTATAGCGCCACCTATGGGCCAATCGGGGTCATAATCTCTGAACCTTTCCTCGATTTTTGTACTACCATCTGTCAAAGTTTCAAAGTTCCAGCTCTTACGGTTTGGGCTGCACGATGCGTTTTACGGCGGAATAATAATAATAATAATAATAATTAAAGCTGCAAGCAGCATTTATCGGGGTTCAAGCATTTAAGGCCTTTAGGCACATAAGCATTTAAGACATTAAGATTTATTTAGAAAGCTTTTAACCACTGAAATAATAGATGGAAAAGTCCATTTACAGCCAATACAGGCAATTTACCATAGGAAATATGTGTTTTTTAAAGCTTTTTAACAGTTATAGCACCATCTATAGTCCGATCTCCATGAAATTTTGCATGCTTGTTAATGATGTTATGGCACATAAGCTCACCAATTTTCGTGAAGTTCTGAGTTTTCGTTTAGGATTTATAGGCTTTTGAGTGCATTTTGCCACGCCCATTTTCTTTATGACCCAATATACCCATGCGAAAAATGCAAAAGTTCAACTTTTTTTTGATAATTATTGATCTTGAGAGTCCATAGAATTGTCCTAGACTCGTTTGGTTCTGATCGGGCGAAAAACCTAGGACTAGTTCGCAAAAGTAGGTTTTTAACATAATTACGAATATTTAATGAACGGTTTGATTGACAGCAATGGTTCTTGAGGCAAAGTTGTTCAACAAGAGGAGATCTATCAAATGGTATGCATTTTGTGACAATAAGTGTAACACCACGTGATTACAGAGCCATAAAACTCGTTAGCGCCAACTAGTGGCCGATTTCTTTTAAAATTCTTACAGACCTCTAGGGCCATGAGTCGAACATGCCCACCGAGTTTCGTTCCGATAGGCCTCCGTTAACCTTGTCTAATAGGTGCTCAAACTTCATTGGCCGATGGCGGCCATGTTTTTTGAGATACACCAATCTCCTCATAGACATACATGGCACCTTGGACCAAGACACTGCATACCAATTTTCAAGTCAATCGGACTAACGGTCAGGTGGTTATAGCCTGTTTTATGTTTTTTTCATGTTATAGCGCCACCATGTGACCAATCGCCGCGATTTTTTTACCGTGACCTCATATTGACGTCTTACACATGTGTACCAGGTTTGGTTAAAATACCTCTTTTACTTCTGGAGTTATAGCCATTTTAGTAAAATAGGCTCCTCCCACAACGTTAATTTTGCACCCCCTAGCGACCGTGAATCGAAATTTCAACTTTTTTTTGATAATTATTGATATTCAGACTCCAGAGAACAATTCTGCACTGGTTTGGTTCCGATCGGGCAAAAAACCAGGGACTAGTTCGCAAAAGTAGATTTTCGACAAAATTCAAAATGGCGGAAAATCTATCATGGCGGAAATAAAATCGGAGATATACGTTTTGTTCGTCAGGCGTCCAGCTTTCCAATGATATAAGACACTTGAGTCTATGACTTACGGTCTAGGAGTTATGAGCAGTTTCGCGCTTTTGGTTGCTATAGCGCCACCTATGGGCCAATCGGGGTCATAATTTGATAACCTCTCCTCGATTTTTGTACTACCATATGGCAAAGTTTCAAAGCTCTAGCCCTTACGGTTTGGGCTGCACGATGCGTTTTACGGCAGAATAATAATAATAATAATAATAATAAAAATCAGCACAATTACAATAGGGTTTCAGCACTTCGTGCTTGAACCCCTAATAATAAAAATCAGCACAATTACAATAGGGTTTCAGCACTTCGTGCTTGAACCCCTAATTAAAGCTGCAAGCAGCATTTATCGGGGTTCAAGCAGTTAAGGCCTTTAAGGCATTTAAGCACAAAAGCATCAAAAGTTATTAAGATTTATTTAGCAAGCATGTAACCACTGACATAATAGATGGAAAAGAACATTTACAGCCAATACAGGCAATTTGCCATGGGATATATATGGTTTTAAAGCTTTTTAACAGTTATAGCGCCACCTATGCTCCGATCTCCATAGAATTGTTTACTGTGACCTCAAATTGAACCCATACACATGTGTACTGAGTTTGGTGAAGATATCTCATTTACTTCTTGAGTTATAGCCATTTGAGTAAAATAGGCTCCTCCCACAACGATTTGCCACATTCTAGAATTATTTAATATGATTCTAGCATGATTTACTATCATATACCATGTTCCAGAATGATTTATTAGGATTCTAGCATGATTTACCTTGATACACCTCATTTCAGTATTATTTACTATGATTTACAATGTTTCTAGCATGATTAACCACATTACTAGCAAATATGTGAAGTGTCAGTGCAAATGAGGTGATGAACACTGACAAAATATTATTGTGTTATAATAGTTAGTTATATACGTGATTTTTAGTGTGTGTCCAAGTATGAATGCAAAAGCACATGTAAAATATTTCATTATTAAGTAGAATGGCCAGCAGAGGGCACTAGAAGACCACTTATTGGCTCACTTTCACTTTAAACCAGTTTTCTGCACTAAAGCAAACCAGTTTTTCCATGTTAACTCAATGCATGCTTACACACACACACACACACACACACACACACACACACACACACACACACACACACACACACACACACACACACACACACACACACACACACACACATACACACACAGCATAGTTAACCATGATTTACCACGATATACCACGTTCTAGTATTATTTACCAGGAGATAAACGACAATCTAGGATTATTTACTTTGATTTACCATGTTTCTAGCCTGATTTATCACATTACTAGCAATTATTTGAAGTGTCAGTGCAAATAAAGTGGTTAACACTGACAAAATATGATTGTGTTATAATAGTTATTGCTATATAAGTGATTTTTTTAGTGTGTATTCAAGTATGAATGCAAGCACATGTTGAAATATTTCATTAATAAGTAGAATGGCCAGCAGAGGGCAGTAGAAGACCACTTATTGGCTCACTTTCACTTTAAACCAGTTTTCTGCACTAAAGCAAACCAGTTTATCCATGTTAACTCAATGCATGCTTACACACACACACACACACACACACACACACACACACACACACACACACACACACACACACACACACACACACACACAGCATAGTTAACCATGATTTACCATGATTTACCACATTACTAGCAATTATTTGAAGTGTCAGTGCAAATAAAGTGATTAACACTGACAAAATATGATTATGTTATAATAGTTATTGCTATATAAGTGATTTTTAGTGTGTATTCAAGTATAAATGCAAGCACATGTGGAAAAATTTATATAAGTAGAATGGCCAGCAGAGGGCAGTAGAAGACCACTTATTGGCTCACTTTCACTTTAAACCTCATGATTTTGACCAGTTTTCTGCACTAAAGCAAACCAGTGTTTCCATGTTAACTCAATAATGCATACTTGCTACATATGCTACACACAATAATGCTACACACACACACACACACACACACACACACACACACACACACACACACACACACACACACACACACACACACACACACACACACACAAATGTTTCAGTGATATTGGTGTCACATTCACCTTCATCACATTCACCTTCTGTCTTCATCACATTCACCATCTGTCGTCATCACCTGCACCTGCTCCTCATCACCCTCCTCATCATCACCTGCTCCTCATCATCATAACCGTCACCTGTTGTCCTTGTCTTGATCTGTGTATTTAAGTTCCCCTCTCATCCATTATCATTGTCGGTTATTGTTTGTGCACTAGCACTCTGTTATGTTTGTTTTCATGTTGGAAAATAAAACCTTTGTTATATTTGTACCACACACACACACACACACACACACACACACACACACACACACACACACACACACACACACACACACACACACACACACACCATCATTTATCATGATTTACCATGGCTGATACCAATACCAATATGAGAAAATGACTATTTTAAACAGCAGGGGGCAGTAAAATACCACTTATTGGCTTAACATGCCATTAATTCATATCATTTTCACCTTTTTAACTGTTATAGAGGCAAATTTTGTCCGATCTGTCTGAAAATTTTCATGCTTGTTCAGGGTGATATTTCACACGTTCTGACTTGTTTTTAAGAAGGTCTGAGCATTGATTAAAGAGATATAGGCTTTCGGGGACACTTGGTAAAGGCCAGATTTTGAAGTGAACCTATTATAGCTATCCAAATGAAGTAGTTCAACTTTTTCTGACAATTATTGATCTAGTGAGTCCAGAGAATTGTATTGCACTAGTTTTGAACATTATGATATGAAAATTATATGATCAGAGATGGAAAAGACCATTTACAGCCAATACAGGCAGTTTACCATAGGAAATATATGATTTTAAAGCTTTTTAACAGTTATAGCGCCACCTATCGTCCGATCTCCATAGAATTTTTCATGCTTGTTAATGATGTTATGTCACATATGCTGACCAATTTTTGTGAAGTTCTGAGTTTTTATTTAGGATTTATAGGCTTTTTAATGTATTTTGACACGCCCATTTTATAAATTACCCTATTACAGCCATCCAAATGCAAAAGTTCAACTTTTTTTTGATAATTATTGATCTAGAGAGTCCAGAGAATTGTCCTAGACTGGTCTGGTTCCGATCGGGCAAAAAACCTAGGACTAGTTCGCAAAAGTAGGTTTTTAACATATTAATGAATATTTAATGAACAGTTTGATTGACAGCAATGGTTCTTGAGGCAAAGTTGTTCAGGATGAGGAGATCTATCAAATGATATGCATATTGTGTGGATATTTGTAACACCACGTGATTACAGAGCCGTAAAACTCGTTAGCGCCAACTAGTGGCCGATTTCTTTCAAAATTCTTACAGACCTTTAGGGCCATGAGCCGAACATGCCCATTGAGTTTCGTTCCGATCGGCCTCCGTTAACCTTGTCTAATAGATGCTCAAACTTCGTTGGCCAATGGCGGCCATGTTTTTTGAGATACGCCAATGTCCTCATAGACATACATGGCACCTTGGACCAAGACACTGCATACCAATTTTCAAGTCAATCGGACTAACGGTCAGGTGGTTATAGCCTGTTTTATGTTTTTTTCATTTTATAGCGCCACCATGAGGCCAATCGTCGCGATTTTTTTACTGTGACCCCAGAGTAAGCTCATACACATGTGTACCAAGTTTGGTGAAGATACCTCATTTACACCGGGAGTTATAGCCATTTTAGTAAAATAGGCCCCTCCCACAACGTACGTTTTGGCGCCCCTTAGCGACCGTGAATCGAAATTTCCACTTTTTTTCGATAATTATTGATATTCAGTCTCCAGAGAACATTTCTGCACTAGTTTGGTTCCAATCGGGCAAAAAAACAGGGACTAGTTCAAAAAAGTAGATTTTTGACAAAATTCAAAATGGCGGAAAATCTATCATGGCGGAAATGAAATCGGAGATATACGTTTTGTTCGTCAGGCGTCCAGCTTTCCAATGATATAAGACACTTGAGTCTACGACATACGGTCTAGGAGTTATGAGCAGTTTCGCGCTTTTGGTTGTTATAGCGCCACCTATGGGCCAATCGGGGTCATAATCTCTGAACCTTTCCTCGATTTTTGTACTACCATCTGTCAAAGTTTCAAAGTTCCAGCTCTTACGGTTTGGGCTGCACGATGCGTTTTACGGCGGAATAATAATAATAATTAAAGCTGCAAGCAGCATTTATCGGGGTTCAAGCAGTTAAAGCCTTTTAAGCATTTAAGCACAAAAGCATCAAAAGTTAAGATTTATTTAGCAAGCATGTAACCACGGACATAATAGATGGAAAAGACCATTTACAGCCAATACAGGCAGTTTACCATGGGATATATATGGTTTTAAAGCTTTTTAACAGTTATAGCGCCACCTATGGTCCGATCTCCATAGAATTGTTTACTGTGACCTCAAATTGAACCCATACACATGTGTACTGAGTTTGGTGAAGATATCTCATTTACTTCTTGAGTTATAGCCATTTTAGTAAAATAGGCTCCTCCCACAACAATTTAGCACATTCTAGTATTATTTACTATGATTCTAGCATGATTTGCCATATTCTAGCATAATTTACCATGATATACTACATTCTAGTATGATTTACCATTGTCTACTGTGATTCTAGCATGGATTACCATAGTTTATCATGATTTATCATAGTTTACCATGATTTACCCTGTTCTAGCATAGTTTACCATGATTTACCATGTTCTAGCATGATTTACCATGATATACCACATTCTAACATGATTTACCATAGTTTATTATGATTTATCATGGCTTACCATGATTTACCCTGTTCTAGCATAGTTTACCATGATTTACCATGTTCTAGCATGATGTACCATGATATACTATGTTCTAGAATGATGTACCAGGATTGTAGTATGATTTACCTTGATACACCACATTCTAGTATCATTTATTGATTTACCATGTTTTTAGTGTGATTTAACCATGATTTACCACATTGCTAGCAATTATGTGAAGTATCAGTAAAAATGAAGTGATAAACTCTGACAAAATATGATTGTGCTACAATAGTAATTGTTATATAAGTGATTTTTTAGTGTTTTATTGTTATATAAGTGATTTTTAGTGTCTAATGAATGCAAAAGCATATGTGGGTAGACATTAATAAGTAGAATGGCCAGCAGAGGGCAGTAGAAGACCACATATTGGCTCACTTTCACTTTAAACTTCTTGATTTTCACCATTTTTCTGCACTAAAGCAAAGCAGTTTTTCCATTTTAAATCCATAATGCATGTTAACACACACACACACACACACACACAAGACAAATGTTGTTTTTTCAATGCTATTGGGATATGTCATTATGAAAATATATTTGAATGGTCTATAAACATTTCACAAAGTCTTTGTAAGCTATTAATCAGATCATTCAGAATTTATTCAGAAACCTAAGACTACACACACACATTATATTGTAGATACAGACATTTGAAATATATGATGTGATCAAACTGTCAATACTAATAATTTAACAGATGGATTTTTGACTAAATGTAATTGTAAATGTTAAAATAGTGATTTTATAAAGTCTAAATATAAATTATAGAACAATATGACAACATGACTATTTTAAACAGCAGGGGGCAGTAAAATACCACTTCTTGGCTTAATATGTCATTATATTCATATCATTTTCACCTTTTTAACTGTTATAGAGGCAAATTTTGTCAGATCTGTCTGAAAATTTTCATGCATGTTCAGAGTGATATTTCACATGTTCTGACTTGTTTTTAAGAAGGTTTGAACATTCATTAAAGAGATATAGGCTTTCGGGGACACTTGGTAAAGGCCACATTTTGAAGTGAACCTATTATAGCTACCCAAATGAAGTAGTTCAACTTTTTCTGACAATTATTGTTCTAGTGAGTCCAGAGAATTGTATTGCACTAGTTTTTAACATTATGATATGAAAATTATATATTCAGAGATGGAAAAGACCATTTACAGTCAATACAGGCAGTTTACCATAGGAAATATATGGTTTTAAAGATTTTTAACAGTTATAGCGCCACCTATCGTCCGATCTCCATGAAATTTTGCATGCTTGTTAATGATGTTATGTCACATAAGTTCACCAATTTTTGTGAAGTTCTGGGTTTTTATTTAGGATTTATAGGCTTTTTAATGTATTTTTCCATGCCCATTTTATAAATGATCCTATTACAGCCATCCAAATGCAAAAGTTCAACTTTTTTTTGATAATTATTGATCTAGAGAGTCCAGAGAATTGTCCTAGACTGGTCTGGTTCCGATCGGGCAAAAAACCTAGGACTAGTTCGCAAAAGTAGGTTTTAAACATATTCATGAATATTTAATGAACGGTTTGATTGACAGAAATGGTTCTTGAGGCAAAGTTGTTCAGCATGAGCAGATATATCAAATGATATGCTTTTTGTGACGATAAGTGTAACACCACGTGATTACAGAGCCAAAAAACTCGTTAGCGCCAACTAGTGGCCGATTTCTTTCAAAATTCTTACAGACCTCTAGGGCCATGAGTCGAACATGCCCATCGAGTTTCGTTCCGATCGGCCTCCGTTAACCTTGTCTAATAGGTGCTCAACTTCATTGGCCAATGGCGGCCATGTTTTTTTAGATACGCCAATGTCCTCATAGACATACATGGCACCTTGGACCAAGACACTGCATACCAATTTTCCAGTCAATCGGACTAACGGTCAGGTGGTTATAGCCCTTTTCATGTTTTTTTCATGTTATAGCGCCACCTAGTGTTCAATCGTCGCGATTTTTTTACTGTGACCCCAGAATGAACCCATACACATGTGTACCGAGTTTGGTGAAGCTATCTTATTTACTTTTTAAGTTATAGCCATTTTAGTAAAATAGGCTCCTCCCACAACGATTATTTTGCGCCCCCTAGCGTCCATGAATCGAAATTTCAACATTTTTTCGATAATTATTGATCTTCAGACTCCAGAGAACATTTCTGCACTGGTTTGGCTCCGATCGGGCAAAAAACCAGGGACTAGTTCGCAAAAGTAGATTTTCGACAAAATTCAAAATGGCGGAAAATCTATCATGACGGAAATGAAATCGGAGATATACGTTTTGTTCGTCAGGCGTCCAGCTTTCCAATGATATAAGACACTTGAGTCTGCGACATACGGTCTAGGAGTTATGAGCAGTTTCGCGCTTTTGGTTGCTATAGCGCCACCTATGGGCCAATCGGGGTCATAATCTCTGAACCTCTCCTCGATTTTTGTACTACCATCTGGCAAAGTTTCAATGCTCTAGCCCTTACGGTTTGGGCTGCACGATGCGTTTTACGGCAGAATAATAATAATAATTAAAGCTGCAAGCAGCATTTATCGGGGTTCAAGCATTTAAGGCCTTTAGGCACATAAGCATTTAAGACATTAAGATTTATTTAGAAAGCTTTTAACCACTGAAATAATAGATGGAAAAGTCCATTTACAGCCAATACAGGCAATTTACCATAGGAAATATGTGTTTTTTAAAGCTTTTTAACAGTTATAGCACCATCTATAGTCCGATCTCCATGAAATTTTGCATGCTTGTTAATGATGTTATGGCACATAAGCTCACCAATTTTCGTGAAGTTCTGAGTTTTTGTTTAGGATTTATAGGCTTTTGAGTGCATTTTGCCACGCCCATTTTCTTTATGACCCAATATACCCATGCGAAAAATGCAAAAGTTCAACTTTTTTTTGATAATTATTGATCTTGAGAGTCCATAGAATTGTCCTAGACTCGTTTGGTTCTGATCGGGCGAAAAACCTAGGACTAGTTCGCAAAAGTAGGTTTTTAACATAATTACGAATATTTAATGAACGGTTTGATTGACAGCAATGGTTCTTGAGGCAAAGTTGTTCAACAAGAGGAGATCTATCAAATGGTATGCATTTTGTGACAATAAGTGTAACACCACGTGATTACAGAGCCATAAAACTCGTTAGCGCCAACTAGTGGCCGATTTCTTTTAAAATTCTTACAGACCTCTAGGGCCATGAGTCGAACATGCCCACCGAGTTTCGTTCCGATAGGCCTCCGTTAACCTTGTCTAATAGGTGCTCAAACTTCATTGGCCGATGGCGGCCATGTTTTTTGAGATACACCAATGTCCTCATAGACATACATGGCACCTTGGACCAAGACACTGCATACCAATTTTCAAGTCAATCGGACTAACGGTCAGGTGGTTATAGCCTGTTTTATGTTTTTTTCATGTTATAGCGCCACCATGTGACCAATCGCCGCGATTTTTTTACCGTGACCTCATATTGACGTCTTACACATGTGTACCAGGTTTGGTTAAAATACCTCTTTTACTTCTGGAGTTATAGCCATTTTAGTAAAATAGGCTCCTCCCACAACGTTAATTTTGCACCCCCTAGCGACCGTGAATCGAAATTTCAACTTTTTTTTGATAATTATTGATATTCAGACTCCAGAGAACAATTCTGCACTGGTTTGGTTCCGATCGGGCAAAAAACCAGGGACTAGTTCGCAAAAGTAGATTTTCGACAAAATTCAAAATGGCGGAAAATCTATCATGGCGGAAATAAAATCGGAGATATACGTTTTGTTCGTCAGGCGTCCAGCTTTCCAATGATATAAGACACTTGAGTCTATGACTTACGGTCTAGGAGTTATGAGCAGTTTCGCGCTTTTGGTTGCTATAGCGCCACCTATGGGCCAATCGGGGTCATAATTTGATAACCTCTCCTCGATTTTTGTACTACCATATGGCAAAGTTTCAAAGCTCTAGCCCTTACGGTTTGGGCTGCACGATGCGTTTTACGGCAGAATAATAATAATAATAATAATAATAAAAATCAGCACAATTACAATAGGGTTTCAGCACTTCGTGCTTGAACCCCTAATAATAATAATTAAAGCTGCAAGCAGCATTTATCGGGGTTCAAGCATTTAAGGCCTTTAAGCACATAAGCATTTAAGACATTAAGTTTTATTTAGAAAGCTTTTAACCACTGAAATTATAGATGGAAAAGTCCATTTACAGCCAATACAGGCAATTTACCATAGGAAATATATGGTTTTAAAGCCTTTTGACTGTTATAGTGCTATCTTTGGTCCGATCTCCATAAAATTTTGCATGCTTGTTAATGATGTTATGTCACATATGCTCACCAATTTTTGTGAAGTTCTGAGTTTTCATTTAGGGTTTATAGGCTTTTTAGTGCATTTTGCCACGCCCCTTTTATAAATAACCCTATTACAGCCATCCTAATGCAAAAGTTTAACTTTTTTTTTGATAATTATTGATCTAGAGTGTCCAGAGAATTGTCCTAGACTGGTCTGGTTCCGATCGGGCAAAAAACCTAGGACTAGTTCGCAAAAGTAGGTTTTTAACATATTCGTAAATATTTATTGAACGGTTTGATTGACATTAATGGTTCTTGAGGCAAAGTTGTTCAACATGAGGAGGTCTATCAAATGATATGCATTTTGTGATGAAATTTGTTACACCCCGTGATTACCGAGCCTTAAAACTCGTTAGCGCCAACTAGTGGCCGATTTCTTTCAAAATTCTTACAGACCTCTAGGGGCTTGAGCCGAACATGCCCACCGAGTTTCGTTCCGATCGCACTTCGTTAACCTTCTTTTAATAGGTGCTCAAAACTCATTGGCCAATGGCGGCCATGTTTTTCGAGATACGCCAATATCCTTTTAGACATACATGGCCCCTTGGGCCAAGACACTGCATACCAAATTTCAAGTCAATCGGACTAACGGGCAGGTGTCTATACGTTTTTTTTGTTTTATAGCGCCACCATGTGGCCAATCGACGCAATTTTTTTACTGTGACCTCAAATTGACCTCTTACACAGGTTTAGCAAGTTTGGTGAAGTTTACTGAATTACTTCTTGAGTTATAGCCATTTTAGTAAAATAGGCTCCTCCCACAACGTTAATTTTGCACCCCCTAGCGGCCGTGAATCGAAATTTCAACTTTTTTTCGATAATTATTGATCTTCAGACTCCACAGAACAATTCTGCACTGGTTTGGTTCCGATCGGGCAAAAAACCAGGGACTAGTTCGCAAAAGTAGGTTTTCGACAAAATTCAAAATGGCGGAAAATCTATCATGGCGGAAATAAAATCGGAGATATACGTTTTGTTCGTCAGGCGTCCAGCTTTCCAATGATATAAGACACTTGAGTCTATGACTTACGGTCTAGGAGTTATGAGCAGTTTCGCGCTTTTGGTTGCTATAGCGCCACCTATGGGCCAATCGGGCTCATAATTTGATAACCTCTCCTCGATTTTTGTACTACCATCTGGCAAAGTTTCAAAGCTCCAGCTCTTACGGTTTGGGCTGCACGATGCGTTTTAGCGGAGAAGAAAAATAATAATAATAATAAAAATCAGTACAATTACAATAGGGTTTCAGCACTTCGTGCTTGAACCCCTAATTAAAGCTGCAAGCAGCATTTATCGGGGTTCAAGCATTTAAGGCCTTTAGGCACATAAGCATTTAAGACATTAAGATTTATTTAGAAAGCTTTTAACCACTGAAATAATAGATGGAAAAGTCCATTTACAGCCAATACAGGCAATTTACCATAGGAAATATGTGTTTTTTAAAGCTTTTTAACAGTTATAGCACCATCTATAGTCCGATCTCCATGAAATTTTGCATGCTTGTTAATGATGTTATGGCACATAAGCTCACCAATTTTCGTGAAGTTCTGAGTTTTTGTTTAGGATTTATAGGCTTTTGAGTGCATTTTGCCACGCCCATTTTCTTTATGACCCAATATACCCATGCGAAAAATGCAAAAGTTCAACTTTTTTTTGATAATTATTGATCTTGAGAGTCCATAGAATTGTCCTAGACTCGTTTGGTTCTGATCGGGCGAAAAACCTAGGACTAGTTCGCAAAAGTAGGTTTTTAACATAATTACGAATATTTAATGAACGGTTTGATTGACAGCAATGGTTCTTGAGGCAAAGTTGTTCAACAAGAGGAGATCTATCAAATGGTATGCATTTTGTGACAATAAGTGTAACACCACGTGATTACAGAGCCATAAAACTCGTTAGCGCCAACTAGTGGCCGATTTCTTTTAAAATTCTTACAGACCTCTAGGGCCATGAGTCGAACATGCCCACCGAGTTTCGTTCCGATAGGCCTCCGTTAACCTTGTCTAATAGGTGCTCAAACTTCATTGGCCGATGGCGGCCATGTTTTTTGAGATACACCAATGTCCTCATAGACATACATGGCACCTTGGACCAAGACACTGCATACCAATTTTCAAGTCAATCGGACTAACGGTCAGGTGGTTATAGCCTGTTTTATGTTTTTTTCATGTTATAGCGCCACCATGTGACCAATCGCCGCGATTTTTTTACCGTGACCTCATATTGACGTCTTACACATGTGTACCAGGTTTGGTTAAAATACCTCTTTTACTTCTTGAGTTATAGCCATTTTAGTAAAATAGGCTCCTCCCACAACGTTAATTTTGCACCCCCTAGCGACCGTGAATCGAAATTTCAACCTTTTTTTGATAATTATTGATATTCAGACTCCAGAGAACAATTCTGCACTGGTTTGGTTCCGATCGGGCAAAAAACCAGGGACTAGTTCGCAAAAGTAGATTTTCGACAAAATTCAAAATGGCGGAAAATCTATCATGGCGGAAATAAAATCGGAGATATACGTTTTGTTCGTCAGGCGTCCAGCTTTCCAATGATATAAGACACTTGAGTCTATGACTTACGGTCTAGGAGTTATGAGCAGTTTCGCGCTTTTGGTTGCTATAGCGCCACCTATGGGCCAATCGGGGTCATAATTTGATAACCTCTCCTCGATTTTTGTACTACCATATGGCAAAGTTTCAAAGCTCTAGCCCTTACGGTTTGGGCTGCACGATGCGTTTTACGGCAGAATAATAATAATAATAATAATAATAATTAAAGCTGCAAGCAGCATTTATCGGGGTTCAAGCATTTAAGGCCTTTAGGCACATAAGCATTTAAGACATTAAGATTTATTTAGAAAGCTTTTAACCACTGAAATAATAGATGGAAAAGTCCATTTACAGCCAATACAGGCAATTTACCATAGGAAATATGTGTTTTTTAAAGCTTTTTAACAGTTATAGCACCATCTATAGTCCGATCTCCATGAAATTTTGCATGCTTGTTAATGATGTTATGGCACATAAGCTCACCAATTTTCGTGAAGTTCTGAGTTTTTGTTTAGGATTTATAGGCTTTTGAGTGCATTTTGCCACGCCCATTTTCTTTATGACCCAATATACCCATGCGAAAAATGCAAAAGTTCAACTTTTTTTTGATAATTATTGATCTTGAGAGTCCATAGAATTGTCCTAGACTCGTTTGGTTCTGATCGGGCGAAAAACCTAGGACTAGTTCGCAAAAGTAGGTTTTTAACATAATTACGAATATTTAATGAACGGTTTGATTGACAGCAATGGTTCTTGAGGCAAAGTTGTTCAACAAGAGGAGATCTATCAAATGGTATGCATTTTGTGACAATAAGTGTAACACCACGTGATTACAGAGCCATAAAACTCGTTAGCGCCAACTAGTGGCCGATTTCTTTTAAAATTCTTACAGACCTCTAGGGCCATGAGTCGAACATGCCCACCGAGTTTCGTTCCGATAGGCCTCCGTTAACCTTGTCTAATAGGTGCTCAAACTTCATTGGCCGATGGCGGCCATGTTTTTTGAGATACACCAATGTCCTCATAGACATACATGGCACCTTGGACCAAGACACTGCATACCAATTTTCAAGTCAATCGGACTAACGGTCAGGTGGTTATAGCCTGTTTTATGTTTTTTTCATGTTATAGCGCCACCATGTGACCAATCGCCGCGATTTTTTTACCGTGACCTCATATTGACGTCTTACACATGTGTACCAGGTTTGGTTAAAATACCTCTTTTACTTCTGGAGTTATAGCCATTTTAGTAAAATAGGCTCCTCCCACAACGTTAATTTTGCACCCCCTAGCGACCGTGAATCGAAATTTCAACTTTTTTTTGATAATTATTGATATTCAGACTCCAGAGAACAATTCTGCACTGGTTTGGTTCCGATCGGGCAAAAAACCAGGGACTAGTTCGCAAAAGTAGATTTTCGACAAAATTCAAAATGGCGGAAAATCTATCATGGCGGAAATAAAATCGGAGATATACGTTTTGTTCGTCAGGCGTCCAGCTTTCCAATGATATAAGACACTTGAGTCTATGACTTACGGTCTAGGAGTTATGAGCAGTTTCGCGCTTTTGGTTGCTATAGCGCCACCTATGGGCCAATCGGGGTCATAATTTGATAACCTCTCCTCGATTTTTGTACTACCATATGGCAAAGTTTCAAAGCTCTAGCCCTTACGGTTTGGGCTGCACGATGCGTTTTACGGCAGAATAATAATAATAATAATAATTAAAGCTGCAAGCAGCATTTATCGGGGTTCAAGCAGTTAAAGCCTTTTAAGCATTTAAGCACAAAAGCATCAAAAGTTAAGATTTATTTAGCAAGCATGTAACCACGGACATAATAGATGGAAAAGACCATTTACAGCCAATACAGGCAGTTTACCATGGGATATATATGGTTTTAAAGCTTTTTAACAGTTATAGCGCCACCTATGGTCCGATCTCCATAGAATTGTTTACTGTGACCTCAAATTGAACCCATACACATGTGTACTGAGTTTGGTGAAGATATCTCATTTACTTCTTGAGTTATAGCCATTTTAGTAAAATAGGCTCCTCCCACAACAATTTAGCACATTCTAGTATTATTTACTATGATTCTAGCATGATTTGCCATATTCTAGCATAATTTACCATGATATACTACATTCTAGTATGATTTACCATTGTTTACTGTGATTCTAGCATGGATTACCATAGTTTATCATGATTTATCATAGTTTACCATGATTTACCCTGTTCTAGCATAGTTTACCATGATTTACCATGTTCTAGCATGATTTACCATGATATACCACATTCTAACATGATTTACCATAGTTTATTATGATTTATCATGGCTTACCATGATTTACCCTGTTCTAGCATAGTTTACCATGATTTACCATGTTCTAGCATGATGTACCATGATATACTATGTTCTAGAATGATGTACCAGGATTGTAGTATGATTTACCTTGATACACCACATTCTAGTATCATTTATTGATTTACCATGTTTTTAGTGTGATTTAACCATGATTTACCACATTGCTAGCAATTATGTGAAGTATCAGTAAAAATGAAGTGATAAACTCTGACAAAATATGATTGTGCTACAATAGTAATTGTTATAAGTGATTTTTTAGTGTTTTATTGTTATATAAGTGATTTTTAGTGTCTAATGAATGCAAAAGCATATGTGGGTAGACATTAATAAGTAGAATGGCCAGCAGAGGGCAGTAGAAGACCACATATTGGCTCACTTTCACTTTAAACTTCTTGATTTTCACCATTTTTCTGCACTAAAGCAAACCAGTTTTTCCATTTTAAATCCATAATGCATGTTAACACACACACACACACACACACACACACACACACACACACAAGACAAATGTTGTTTTTTCAATGCTATTGGGATATGTCATTATGAAAATATATTTGAATGGTCTATAAACATTTCACAAAGTCTTTGTAAGCTATTAATCAGATCATTCAGAATTTATTCAGAAACCTAAGACTACACACACACATTATATTGTAGATACAGACATTTGAAATATATGATGTGATCAAACTGTCAATACTAATAATTTAACAGATGGATTTTTGACTAAATGTAATTGTAAATGTTAAAATAGTGATTTTATAAAGTCTAAATATAAATTATAGAACAATATGACAACATGACTATTTTAAACAGCAGGGGGCAGTAAAATACCACTTCTTGGCTTAATATGTCATTATATTCATATCATTTTCACCTTTTTAACTGTTATAGAGGCAAATTTTGTCAGATCTGTCTGAAAATTTTCATGCATGTTCAGAGTGATATTTCACATGTTCTGACTTGTTTTTAAGAAGGTTTGAACATTCATTAAAGAGATATAGGCTTTCGGGGACACTTGGTAAAGGCCACATTTTGAAGTGAACCTATTATAGCTATCCAAATGAAGTAGTTCAACTTTTTCTGACAATTATTGTTCTAGTGAGTCCAGAGAATTGTATTGCACTAGTTTTTAACATTATGATATGAAAATTATATATTCAGAGATGGAAAAGACCATTTACAGTCAATACAGGCAGTTTACCATAGGAAATATATGGTTTTAAAGATTTTTAACAGTTATAGCGCCACCTATCGTCCGATCTCCATGAAATTTTGCATGCTTGTTAATGATGTTATGTCACATAAGTTCACCAATTTTTGTGAAGTTCTGGGTTTTTATTTAGGATTTATAGGCTTTTTAATGTATTTTTCCATGCCCATTTTATAAATGATCCTATTACAGCCATCCAAATGCAAAAGTTCAACTTTTTTTTGATAATTATTGATCTAGAGAGTCCAGAGAATTGTCCTAGACTGGTCTGGTTCCGATCGGGCAAAAAACCTAGGACTAGTTCGCAAAAGTAGGTTTTAGACATATTCATGAATATTTAATGAACGGTTTGATTGACAGAAATGGTTCTTGAGGCAAAGTTGTTCAGCATGAGCAGATATATCAAATGATATGCTTTTTGTGACGATAAGTGTAACACCACGTGATTACAGAGCCAAAAAACTCGTTAGCGCCAACTAGTGGCCGATTTCTTTCAAAATTCTTACAGACCTCTAGGGCCATGAGTCGAACATGCCCATCGAGTTTCGTTCCGATCGGCCTCCGTTAACCTTGTCTAATAGGTGCTCAACTTCATTGGCCAATGGCGGCCATGTTTTTTGAGATACGCCAATGTCCTCATAGACATACATGGCACCTTGGACCAAGACACTGCATACCAATTTTCAAGTCAATCGGACTAACGGTCAGGTGGTTATAGCCCTTTTCATGTTTTTTTCATGTTATAGCGCCACCTAGTGTTCAATCGTCGCGATTTTTTTACTGTGACCCCAGAATGAACCCATACACATGTGTACCGAGTTTGGTGAAGCTATCTTATTTACTTTTTAAGTTATAGCCATTTTAGTAAAATAGGCTCCTCCCACAACGATTATTTTGCGCCCCCTAGCGTCCATGAATCGAAATTTCAACATTTTTTCGATAATTATTGATCTTCAGACTCCAGAGAACATTTCTGCACTGGTTTGGCTCCGATCGGGCAAAAAACCAGGGACTAGTTCGCAAAAGTAGATTTTCGACAAAATTCAAAATGGCGGAAAATCTATCATGGCGGAAATGAAATCGGAGATATACGTTTTGTTCGTCAGGCGTCCAGCTTTCCAATGATATAAGACACTTGAGTCTGCGACATACGGTCTAGGAGTTATGAGCAGTTTCGCGCTTTTGGTTGCTATAGCGCCACCTATGGGCCAATCGGGGTCATAATCTCTGAACCTCTCCTCGATTTTTGTACTACCATCTGGCAAAGTTTCAATGCTCTAGCCCTTACGGTTTGGGCTGCACGATGCGTTTTACGGCAGAAGAATAATAATAATAATAATAAAAATCAGTACAATTACAATAGGGTTTCAGCACTTCGTGCTTGAACCCCTAATAATAAAAATCAGCACAATTACAATAGGGTTTCAGCACTTCGTGCTTGAACCCCTAATTAAAGCTGCAAGCAGCATTTATCGGGGTTCAAGCATTTAAGGCCTTTAAGCACATAAGCATTTAAGACATTAAGTTTTATTTGTAAAGCTTTTAACCACTGAAATAATAGATGGAAAAGACCATTTACAGCCAAAACAGGCAATTTACCATAGGAAATATATGGTTTTCAAAGCTTTTTAACAGTTATAGCGCCACCTATCGTACGATCTTCATGAAATTTTACATGCTTGTTTAGACTGTTATGGTACATATGCTCACCAATTTTTGTGAAGTTCTGAGTTTTCGTTTAGGATTTATAGGCTTTTAAATGCATTTTGCCACGCCCATTTTCATTATGACCCAATATACCCATGCGAAAAATGCTAAAGTTGAACTTTTTTTTGATAATTATTGATCTAGAGAGTCCAGAGAATTACCCTAGACTGGTTTTGTTCCGATCGGGCAAAAAACCTAGGACTAGTTCGCAAAAGTAGGTTTTTAACATAATTGCGAATATTTAATGAACGGTTTGATTGACAGCAATGGTTCTTGAGGCAAAGTTGTTCAGCATGAGCAGATCTATCAAATGATATGCATTTTGTGACAATAAGTGTAACACCACGTGATTACAGAGCCATAAAACTCGTTAGCGCCAACTAGTGGCCGATTTCTTTCAAAATTCTTACAGACCTCTAGGGCCATGAGTTGAACATGCCCATCGAGTATCGTTCCGATCGGCCTCCGTTAACCTTGTCTAATAGGTGCTCAAATTTCATTGGTCGATGGCTGTCATGTTTTTCGAGGTACGCCAATGTCCTCATAGACATACATGGCACCTTGGACCAAGACACTGCATACCAATTTTCAAGTCAATCGGACAAACGGTCACGTGGTCATAGCCCTTTTCATGTTTTTTTCATGTTATAGCGCCACCATGTGATCAATCGTCGAAATTTTTTTACTATGACCCCAAATTGAACTCATACACATGTGTACCAAGTTTGGTGAAGATATCTCATTTCCTTTTCGAGTTATAGCCATTTTAGTAAAATAGGCTCCTCCCACAACATTAATTTATCACCCGCTAGCGACCAGGAATCGAAATTTCGACTTTTTTTCGATAATTATTGATCTTCAGACTCCAAAGAACATTTCTGCACTGGTTTGGTTCCGATCGGGCGAAAAACCAGGGACTAGTTCGCAAAAGTAGGTTTTTGACAAAATTCAAAATGGCGGAAAAATTTGCATACCTGAAATAAAATCGGAGATATACGTTTTGACCTTCAGGCGTCCAGCTTTCCAATGATATAGGACACTTGAGTCTACGACATACGGTCTAGGAGTTATGAGCAGTTTCGCGCTTTTGGTCGCTATAGCGCCACCTATGGGCCAATCTGGGTCATACTTTGATAGGTTCTCCCCAAATTGAGGACTACCATTTGGCCAAGTTTCAAGGTTCCAGCTCTTACGGTTTGGGCTGCACGATGCGTTTTAGGGGAGAATAATAATAATAATAATAATAAAAATCAGTACAATTACAATAGGGTTTCAGCACTTCGTGCTTGAACCCCTAATAATAAAAATCAGCACAATTACAATAGGGTTTCAGCATTTCATGCTTGAACCCCTAATAATTAAAGCTGCAAGCAGCATTTATCGGGGTTCAAGCAGTTAAGGCCTTTAAGGCATTTAAGCACAAAAGCATCAAAAGTTATTAAGATTTATTTAGCAAGCATGTAACCACTGACATAATAGATGGAAAAGACCATTTACAGCCAATACAGGCAATTTGCCATGGGATATATATGGTTTTAAAGCTTTTTAACAGTTATAGCGCCACCTATGGTCCGATCTCCATAAAATTGTTTACTGTGACCTCAAATTGAACCCATACACATGTGTACTGAGTTTGGTGAAGATATCTCATTTACTTCTTGAGTTATAGCCATTTGAGTAAAATAGGCTCCTCCCACAACGATTTGCCACATTCTAGAATTATTTAATATGATTCTAGCATGATTTACTATCATATACCATGTTCCAGAATGATTTATTAGGATTCTAGCATGATTTACCTTGATACACCTCATTTCAGTATTATTTACTATGATTTACAATGTTTCTAGCATGATTAACCACATTACTAGCAATTATGTGAAGTGTCAGTGCAAATGAGGTGATGAACACTGACAAAATATTATTGTGTTATAATAGTTAGTTATATACGTGATTTTTAGTGTGTGTCCAAGTATGAATGCAAAAGCACATGTAAAAGCTCCAAAACTCTGGAATAGCCTTCCTGATACTGTTCGTTGCTCAGACTCGCTCTCCCAGTTTAAAACTAGATTAAAGTCGCATCTCTTCAGCCAGGCATTCATATAATATTTTTAATCTTACAGTTCAAATTACAATCCGGCCTCTAGTTAATAAACGCCAGAGGAGAACTGGCCCCCGACTGAGCCTGGGTTCTCCCAAGGTTTTTTTTTTCTCCATTGGGTCACCTGATGGAGTTTTAGGACACTATTAGGTCACTTGATGGAGTTTTTCGGTTCCTTGCCACTGTTGCCTTTGGCTTGCTCAGTTGGGGATATTCTGGGGATATCTAATTTGATTTTATCAATAAATTCCACTAGAAACAAACCTTGTTGTATTATTTTAATTTAATACTGTGAAGCTGCTTTGATACAATCTGTATTGTGAAAAGCGCTATACAAATATACTTGACTTGACTTAAAATATTTCATTATTGAGTAGAATGGCCAGCAGAGGGCACTAGAAGACCACTTATTGGCTCACTTTCACTTTAAACCAGTTTTCTGCACTAAAGAAAACCAGTTTTTCCATGTTAACTCAATGCATGCTTACACACACACACACACACACACACACACACACACACACACACACACACACACACACACACACACACACACACACACATACACACACAGTTTAGTTAACCATGATTTACCATGATATACCACGTTCTAGTATTATTTACCAGGAGATAAACGACAATCTAGTATTATTTACTTTGATTTACCATGTTTCTAGCCTGATTTATCACATTACTAGCAATTATTTGAAGTGTCAGTGCAAATAAAGTGATTAACACTGACAAAATATGATTGTGTTATAAAAGTTATTGCTATATAAGTGATTTTTTTAGTGTGTATTCAAGTATGAATGCAAGCACATGTTGAAATATTTCATTAATAAGTAGAATGGCCAGCAGAGGGCAGTAGAAGACCACTTATTGGCTCACTTTCACTTTAAACCAGTTTTCTGCACTAAAGCAAACCAGTTTATCCATGTTAACTCAATGCATGCTTACACACACACACACACACACACACACACACACACACACAGACACACACACACAGCATAGTTAACCATGATTTACCATGATTTACCACATTACTAGCAATTATTTGAAGTGTCAGTGCAAATAAAGTGATTAACACTGACAAAATATGATTGTGTTATAATAGTTATTGCTATATAAGTGATTTTTAGTGTGTATTCAAGTATAAATGCAAGCACATGTGGAAAAATTTAATTAATAAGTAGAATGGCCAGCAGAGGGCAGTAGAAGACCACTTATTGGCTCACTTTCACTTTAAACCTCATGATTTTGACCAGTTTTCTGCACTAAAGCAAACCAGTGTTTCCATGTTAACTCAATAATGCATACTTGCTACATATGCTACACACAATAATGCTACACACACACACACACACACACACACACACACACACACACACACACACACACACAAATGTTTTAGTGATATTGGTGTCACATTCACCTTCATCACATTCACCTTCTGTCTTCATCACATTCACTATCTGTCGTCATCACCTGCACCTGCTCCTCATCACCCTCCTCATCATCACCTGCTCCTCATCATCATAACCGTCACCTGTTGTCCTTGTCTTGATCTGTGTATTTAAGTTCCCCTCTCATCCATTATCATTGTCGGTTATTGTTTGTGCACTAGCACTCTGTTATGTTTGTTTTCATGTTGGAAAATAAAACCTTTGTTATATTTGTACCACACACACACACACACACACACACACACACACACACACACACACACACACACCATCATTTATCATGATTTACCATGGCTGATACCAATACCAATATGAGAAAATGACTATTTTAAACAGCGGGGGGCAGTAAAATACCACTTATTGGCTTAACATGCCATTAATTCATATCATTTTCACCTTTTTAACTGTTATAGAGGCAAATTTTGTCCGATCTGTCTGAAAATTTGCATGCTTGTTCAGGGTGATATTTCACACGTTCTGACTTGTTTTTAAGAAGGTCTGAGCATTGATTAAAGAGATATAGGCTTTCGGGGACACTTGGTAAAGGCCAGATTTTGAAGTGAACCTATTATAGCTATCCAAATGAAGTAGTTCAACTTTTTCTGACAATTATTGATCTAGTGAGTCCAGAGAATTGTATTGCACTAGTTTTGAACATTATGATATGAAAATTATATGATCAGAGATGGAAAAGACCATTTACAGCCAATACAGGCAGTTTACCATAGGAAATATATGATTTTAAAGCTTTTTAACAGTTATAGCGCCACCTATCGTACGATCTCCATAGAATTTTTCATGCTTGTTAATGATGTTATGTCACATATGCTGACCACTTTTTGTGAAGTTCTGAGTTTTTATTTAGGATTTATAGGCTTTTTAATGTATTTTGACACGCCCATTTTATAAATGACCCTATTAAAGCCATCCAAATGCAAAAGTTCAACTTTTTTTTGATAGTTTTTGATCTAGAGAGTCCAGAGAATTGTCCTAGACTGGTCTGGTTCCGATCGGGCGAAAAACCTAGGACTAGTTCGCAAAAGTAGGTTTTTAACATGTTTGCGAATATTTAATGAACGGTTTGATTGACAGCAATGGTTCTTGAGGCAAAGTTGTTCAGGATGAGGAGATCTATCAAATGATATGCATATTGTGTGGATATTTGTAACACCACGTGATTACAGAGCCATAAAACTCGTTAGCGCCAACTAGTGGCCGATTTCTTTCAAAATTCTTACAGACCTCTAGGGCCTTGAGTCGAACATGCCCATCGAGTTTCGTTCCGATCGGCCTCCGTTAACCTTGTCTAATAGGTGCTCAAATTTCATTGGCCGATGGCGGCCATGTTTTTTGAGATACGCCAATGTCCTCATACACATACATGGCACCTTGGACCAAGACACTGCAAACCAATTTTCAAGTCAATCGGACTAACGGTCAGGTGGTTATAGCCTGTTTTATGTTTTTTTCATGTTATAGCGCCACCATGTGGCCAATCGCCGCGGTTTTTTTACTGTGACCTCAGATTGACCTCTTACACATGTGTACCAAGTTTGGTGAAGATACCTCATTTACTTCTGGAGTTATAGCCATTTTAGTAAAATAGGCCCTGCCCACGACGTACGTTTTGGCGCCCCTTAGCGTCCGTGAATCGAAATTTCAACTTTTTTTCGATAGTTTTTGATATTCAGACTCAAGAGAACATTTCTGCACTGGATTGGTTCCGATCGGGCGAAAAACCTAGGACTAGTTTGCAAAAGTAGGTTTTTGACAAAATTCAAAATGGCGGAAAATCTATCATGGCGGAAATGAAATCGGAGATATACGTTTTGTTCGTCAGGCGTCCAGCTTTCCAATGATATAAGACACTTGAGTCTACGACATACGGTCTAGTAGTTATGAGCAGTTTTGCGCTTTTGGTTGCTATAGCGCCACCTATGGGCCAATCGGGGTCATACTTTTATAGGTTCTCCCCAAATTGAGGACTACCATTTGGCCAAGTTTCAAGGTTCCAGCTCTTACGGTTTGGTCTGCACGATGCGTTTAAGGGGAAAATAATAATAATAATAATAATAATAATAATAAAAATCAGTACAATTACAATAGGGTTTCAGCACTTCGTGCTTGAACCCCTAAAAATCAGCACAATTACAATAGGGTTTCAGCACTTCGTGCTTGAACCCCTAATAAAAATCAGTACAATTACAATAGGGTTTCAGCACTTCGTGCTTGAACCCCTAATAATAATAATTAAAGCTGCAAGCAGCATTTATCGGGGTTCAAGCAGTTAAGGCCTTTAAGGCATTTAAGCACAAAAGCATCAAAAGTTATTAAGATTTATTTAGCAAGCATGTAACCACTGACATAATAGATGGAAAAGACCATTTACAGCCAATACAGGCAATTTGCCATGGGATATATATGGTTTTAAAGCTTTTTAACAGTTATAGCGCCACCTATGCTCCGATCTCCATAGAATTGTTTACTGTGACCTCAAATTGAACCCATACACATGTGTACTGAGTTTGGTGAAGATATCTCATTTACTTCTTGAGTTATAGCCATTTGAGTAAAATAGGCTCCTCCCACAACGATTTGCCACATTCTAGAATTATTTAATATGATTCTAGCATGATTTACTATCATATACCATGTTCCAGAATGATTTATTAGGATTCTAGCATGATTTACCTTGATACACCTCATTTCAGTATTATTTACTATGATTTACAATGTTTCTAGCATGATTAACCACATTACTAGCAAATATGTGAAGTGTCAGTGCAAATGAGGTGATGAACACTGACAAAATATTATTGTGTTATAATAGTTAGTTATATACGTGATTTTTAGTGTGTGTCCAAGTATGAATGCAAAAGCACATGTAAAATATTTCATTATTAAGTAGAATGGCCAGCAGAGGGCAGTAGAAGACCACTTATTGGCTCACTTTCACTTTAAACCAGTTTTCTGCACTAAAGCAAACCAGTTTTTCCATGTTAACTCAATGCATGCTTACACACACACACACACACACACACACACACACACACACAAACACACACACACACACACACACACACACACACACACACACACACACACACACACACACACACACACACACACACACATACACACACACACAGCATAGTTAACCATGATTTACCATGATATACCACGTTCTAGTATTATTTACCAGGAGATAAACGACAATCTAGGATTATTTACTTTGATTTACCATGTTTCTAGCCTGATTTATCACATTACTAGCAATTATTTGAAGTGTCAGTGCAAATAAAGTGGTTAACACTGACAAAATATGATTGTGTTATAATAGTTATTGCTATATAAGTGATTTTTTTTGTGTGTATTCAAGTATGAATGCAAGCACATGTTGAAATATTTCATTAATAAGTAGAATGGCCAGCAGAGGGCAGTAGAAGACCACTTATTGGCTCACTTTCACTTTAAACCAGTTTTCTGCACTAAAGCAAACCAGTTTATCCATGTTAACTCAATGCATGCTTACACACACACACACACACACACACACACACACACACACACACACACACACACACACACACACACACACACACACACACACACACACACACACACACAGAGCATAGTTAACCATGATTTACCATGATTTACCACATTACTAGCAATTATTTGAAGTGTCAGTGCAAATAAAGTGATTAACACTGACAAAATATGATTGTGTTATAATAGTTATTGCTATATAAGTGATTTTTAGTGTGTATTCAAGTATAAATGCAAGCACATGTGGAAAAATTTAATTAATAAGTAGAATGGCCAGCAGAGGGCAGTAGAAGACCACTTATTGGCTCACTTTCACTTTAAACCTCATGATTTTGACCAGTTTTCTGCACTAAAGCAAACCAGTGTTTCCATGTTAACTCAATAATGCATAATTGCTACATATGCTACACACAATAATGCTACACACACACACACACACACACACACACACACACACACACACACACACAAATGTTTCAGTGATATTGGTGTCACATTCACCTTCATCACATTCACCTTCTGTCTTCATCACATTCACCATCTGTCGTCATCACCTGCACCTGCTCCTCATCACCCTCCTCATCATCACCTGCTCCTCATCATCATAACCGTCACCTGTTGTCCTTGTCTTGATCTGTGTATTTAAGTTCCCCTCTCATCCATTATCATTGTCGGTTATTGTTTGTGCACTAGCACTCTGTTATGTTTGTTTTCATGTTGGAAAATAAAACCTTTGTTATATTTGTACCACACACACACACACACACACACACACACACACACACACACACACACACACACACACACACACACACACACACACACACACACACACACACCATCATTTATCATGATTTACCATGGCTGATACCAATACCAATATGAGAAAATGACTATTTTAAACAGCAGGGGGCAGTAAAATACCACTTATTGGCTTAACATGCCATTAAATCATATCATTTTCACCTTTTTAACTGTTATAGAGGCAAATTTTGTCCGATCTGTCTGAAAATTTTCATGCTTGTTCAGGGTGATATTTCACACGTTCTGACTTGTTTTTAAGAAGGTCTGAGCATTGATTAAAGAGATATAGGCTTTCGGGGACACTTGGTAAAGGCCAGATTTTGAAGTGAACCTATTATAGCTATCCAAATGAAGTAGTTCAACTTTTTCTGACAATTATTGATCTAGTGAGTCCAGAGAATTGTATTGCACTAGTTTTGAACATTATGATATGAAAATTATATGATCAGACATGGAAAAGACCATTTACAGCCAATACAGGCAGTTTACCATAGGAAATATATGGTTTTAAAGCTTTTTAACAGTTATAGCGCCAACTATTGTCCAATCTCCATAAAATTTTGCAAGCTTGTTTGTGATGTTATGACACATATGCTCACCAATTTTTGTGAAGTTCTGAGTTTTCATTTAGGATTTATAGGCTTTTGAGTGTATTTTGCCACACCCATTTTATAAATGACCCTATTACAGCCATACAAATACAAAAGTTCAACTTTTTTTTGATAATTATTGATCTAGAGAGTCCATAGAATTGTCCTAGACTGGTCTGGTTCCGATCGGGCAAAAAACCAGGGACTAGTTCGCAAAAGTAGGTTTTTAACATATTCATGAATATTTAATGAACGGTTTGATTGACAGCAATGGTTCTAGAGGCAAAGTTGTTCAGCATGAGCAGATCTATCAAATGATATGCATTTTGTGACAATATATCTAACACCACGTGATTACAGAGCCATAAAACTCGTTAGCGCCAACTAGTGGCCGATTTCTTTCAAAATTCTTACAGACCTCTAGGGCCATGAGTCGAACATGCCCACCGAGTTTCATTCCGATCGGCCTCCGTTAACCTTGTCTAATAGGTGCTCAACTTCATTGGCCAATGGCGGCCATGTTTTTTGAGATACACCAATGTCCTCATAGACATACATGGCACCTTGGACCAAGACACTGCATACCAATTTTCAAGTCAATCGGACTAACGGTCAGGTGGTTATAGCCTGTTTTATGTTTTTTTCATGTTATAGCGCCACCATGTGGCCAATCGCCGCGATTTTTTTACCGTGTCCTCAGATTGACCTCTTACATATGTGTACCAAGTTTGTTGAAAATACCTCATTTACTTCTGGAGTTATAGCCATTTTAGTAAAATAGGCTCCGCCCACAACGTTAATTTTGCGCCCCCTAGCGACCCTGAATCGAAATTTCAACTTTTTTTCGATAATTATTGATCTTCAGTTCTGCACTGGTTTGGTTCCGATCGAGCAAAAAACCAGGGACTAGTTCGCAAAAGTAGGTTTTCGACAAAATTCAAAATGGCGGAAAATCTATCATGACGAAAATGAAATCGGAGATATACGTTTTGTTCGTCAGACGACCAGCTTTCCAATGATATAAGACACTTGTGTCTACGACATACGGTCCAGGAGTTATGACCACTTTCGCGCTTTTGGTTGTTATAGCGCCACCTATGGGCCAATCGAGGTCATAATTTGATAACCTCTCCTCGATTTTTGTACTACCATCTGGCAAAGTTTCAAAGCTCTAGCCCTTACGGTTTGGGCTGCACGATGCGTTTTACGGCAGCAGAATAATAATAATAATAATAATAATAATAAAAATCAGCACAAATACAATAGGGTTTCAGCACTTCGTGCTTGAACCCCTAAAAATCAGTACAATTACAATAGGGTTTCAGCACTTCGTGCTTGAACCCCTAATTAAAGCTGCAAGCAGCATTTATCGGGGTTCAAGCATTTAAGGCCTTTAAGCACATAAGCATTTAAGACATTAAGTTTTATTTGGAAAGCTTTTAACCACTGAAATAATAGATGGAAAAGACCATTTACAGCCAAAACAGGCAATTTACCATAGGAAATATATGGTTTTCAAAGCTTTTTGACAGTTATAGCGCCAGCTATTGTCCGATCTCCATGAAATTTTGCACGCTTGTTTACAATGTTATGGCACATATGCTCACCAATTTTTGTGAAGTTCTGAGTTTTCGTTTAGGATTTATAGGCTTTTGAGTGCATTTTGCCACGCCCATTTTCTTTATGACCCAATTATAGCCATACGAAAAATTCAAAAGTTCAACTTTTTTTCGATAATTATTGATCAGGAGAGTCCAGAGAATTGTCCTAGACTGGCCTGGTTCCGATCGGGCAAAAAACCTAGGACTAGTTCGCAAAAGTAGGTTTTTAACATATTAATGAATAATTAATGAACAGTTTGATTGACAGCAATGGTTCTTGAGGCAAAGTTGTTCAGGATGAGGAGATCTATCAAATGATATGCATATTGTGTGGATATTTGTAACACCACGTGATTACAGAGCCGTAAAACTCGTTAGCGCCAACTAGTGGCCGATTTCTTTCAAAATTCTTACAGACCTTTAGGGCCATGAGCCGAACATGCCCATTGAGTTTCGTTCCGATCGGCCTCCGTTAACCTTGTCTAATAGGTGCTCAAACTTCGTTGGCCAATGGCGGCCATGTTTTTTGAGATACGCCAATGTCCTCATAGACATACATGGCACCTTGGACCAAGACACTGCATACCAATTTTCAAGTCAATCGGACTAACGGTCAGGTGGTTATAGCCTGTTTTATGTTTTTTTCATTTTATAGCGCCACCATGAGGCCAATCGTCGCGATTTTTTTACTGTGACCCCAGAGTAAGCTCATACACATGTGTACCAAGTTTGGTGAAGATACCTCATTTACACCGGGAGTTATAGCCATTTTAGTAAAATAGGCCCCTCCCACAACGTACGTTTTGGCGCCCCTTAGCGACCGTGAATCGAAATTTCCACTTTTTTTCGATAATTATTGATATTCAGTCTCCAGAGAACATTTCTGCACTAGTTTGGTTCCAATCGGGCAAAAAACCAGGGACTAGTTCGCAAAAGTAGATTTTTGACAAAATTCAAAATGGCGGAAAATCTATCATGGCAGAAATGAAATCGGAGATATACGTTTTGTTCGTCAGGCGTCCAGCTTTCCAATGATATAAGACACTTGAGTCTACGACATACGGTCTAGGAGTTATGAGCAGTTTCGCGCTTTTGGTTGTTATAGCGCCACCTATGGGCCAATCGGGGTCATAATCTCTGAACCTTTCCTCGATTTTTGTACTACCATCTGTCAAAGTTTCAAAGTTCCAGCTCTTACGGTTTGGGCTGCACGATGCGTTTTACGGCGGAATAATAATAATAATAATAATAATAATAATTAAAGCTGCAAGCAGCATTTATCGGGGTTCAAGCAGTTAAGGCCTTTAAGGCCTTTAAGCACAAAAACATCAAAAGACATCAAGTTTTATTTAGCAAGCAGGTAACCACTGACATCATAGATGGAAAATACCATGTTTTAGCATGATTTACCATGATTTACCATGATTTACCCTGTTCTAGCATAGTTGACCATGAATTTATCTTAGTTTACCTTGATTTACCATATTCTAGCATGATTTACCATGATATACCACACTGTAGCATGATTTACCATAGTTTATCATGATTTACCATGGTTTACCATGATTTACCATGGTTTACCATGATTTACCCTGTTCTAGCATAGTTTACCATGAATTTATCTTAGTTTACCTTGATTTACCATGTTCTAGCATGATTTACCATGATATACCACATTCTAGCATGATTTACCATGGTTTACCATTATTTACCCTGTTCTAGCATGATTTACCATAATATACCACGTTCTAGAATGATTTATCAGGATTCTAGCATGATTTACCTTGATACACCACATTTTAGATTTATTTACTATGATTTACCATGTTTCTAGCGTGATTTACCATGATTTACAACACGTGAAGTGTCAGTGCAAATGAAGTGATAAACACTGACAAAATATGATTTTGTTATAATAGTTATTGTTATATAAGTGATTTTATAAGTGTCTAGAGTGACGCAAAATCACCTGTGAAAAGACTTCATTAATAAGTAGAATGGCCAGCAGAGGGCACTAGAAGACCACTTATTGGCTCAGTTTCACTTTAAATTTCATTATTTTCACCAGTTTTCTCCACTAAAGCTAAACACGGAATGGTTGCAGGAAGGCACGCGGAGACAAGGATGAACATACAAGATGCAGGTTTAATAGGAATTAAACTCAGGATATCGGAACAGGCAGCAACACACTCTAATTACAGCATAGAACTGACAAAGAACAAGGCAACACTCAGGGCTTAAATACATGGGAGAACTGATCAGGGAAACAAGACACAGCTGACAAGACTAACGAGGAAACAGGTGTGACAGATGCACTAAATGACAGTTACCGTGGAAACCAAGGAGTGGCGGGAAAACAGAACAAAGGAAGACATGTGATCAGAGACAACAATACTCAGACAGAACACAACTGTGACAAAAGCAAACCAGTTTTACCATTTTAACTTAATGCATGCTTACACACACACACACACACACACACACACACACACACACACACACACAAAGACAAATGTTGTTGTTGTTGTTTTTTCAATGCTATTGGGATATGTCATTATGAAAATATATTTGAATGGTCAATAAACATTTCACAAAGTCTTTGTAAGCTATTAATCAGACGATTCAGAATTTATTCAGAAACCTAAGACTACACACACACATTATGTTGTAGATACAGACATTTGAACTATATGATGTGATCAAACTGTCAGTACTAATACTTTAACAGATAGATTTTGACTAAATGTAATTGTAAATGTTAAAATAGGGATTTTATAAAGTCTAAATATAAATTATAGAACAATATGACAAAATTCCTATTTTAAACAGCAGGGGGCAGTAAAATACCACTTATTGGCTTAACATGCCATTATATTCACCTTTTTAACTGTTATAGAGGCAAATTTTGTCCGATCTGTCTGAAAATTTTCATGCATGTTTAGAGTGATATTTCACATGTTCTGACTTGTTTTTAAGAAGGTCTGAGTAATTCATTAAAGAGATATAGGCTTTCGGGGACACTTGGTAAAGGCTACATTATGAAGTGAACCTATTATAGCTATCCAAATGAAGTAGTTCAACTTTTTCTGACAATTATTGATCTAGTGAGTCCAAATAATTGTATTGCACTAGTTTTGAACATTATGATATGAAAATTATATGATCAGAGATGGAAAAGACCATTTACAGCCAATACAGGCAGTTTACCATAGGAAATATATGGTTTTAAAGCTTTTTAACAGTTACAGCGCCACCTATCGTCCGATCTCCATAAAATTTTGCATGCTTGTTAAAGATGTTATGTCACATACGCTGACCAATTTTTGTGAAGTTCTGCATTTTCATTTATGATTTATAGGCTTTTGACTGTATTTTGCCACGCCCATTTTATAAATGACCCTATTACAGCCATCCAAATGCAAAAGTTCAACTTTTTTTTGATAATTATTGATCTAGAGAGTCCAGAGAATTGTCCTAGACTGGTCTGGTTCCGATCGGGTGAAAAACCTAGGACTAGTTCGCAAAAGTAGGTTTTAGACATATTCGTGAATATTTAATGAACGGTTTGATTGACAGCAATGGTTCTTGAGGCAAAGTTGTTCAGCATGAGCAGATCTATCAAATGATATGCATATTGTGTGGATGAGTGTAACACCACGTGATTACAGAGCCATAAAACTCGTTAGCGCCAACTAGTGGCCGATTTGTTTCAAAATTCTTACAGACCTCTAGGGCCATAAGACGAACATGCCCATCGAGTTTCGTTCCGATCGGCCTCCGTTAACCTTGTCTAATCGGTGCTAAAACTTCATTTGCCGATGGCGGCCATGTTTTTTGAGATACGCCAATGTCCTCATAGACATACATGGCACCTTGGACCAAGACACTGCATACCAATTTTCAAGTCAATCGGACTAACGGTCAGGTGGTTATAGCCTGTTTTATGTCTTTTTCATGTTATAGCGCCACCATGTGGCCAATCTCCGCGATTTTTTTACCGTGACCTCAGATTGACCTCTTACACATGTGTACCAAGTTTGGTGAAAATACCTCTTTTACTTCTGGAGTTATAGCCATTTTAGTAAAATAGGCTCCTCCCACAACGTTAATTTTGCACCCCCTAGCAACCGTGAATCGAAATTTCAACTTTTTTTTGATAATTATTGATATTCAGACTCCAGAGAACAATTCTGCACTGGTTTGGTTCCGATCGGGCAAAAAACCAGGGACTAGTTCGCAAAAGTAGATTTTTGACAAAATTCAAAATGGCGGAAAATCTATCATGGCGGAAATAAAATCGGAGATATACGTTTTGTTCGTCAGGCGTCCAGCTTTCCAATGATATAAGACACTTGAGTCTATGACTTACGGTCTAGGAGTTATGAGCAGTTTTGCGCTTTTGGTTGCTATAGCGCCACCTATGGGCCAATCGGGGTCATAATTTGATAACCTCTCCTCGATTTTTGTACTACCATATGGCAAAGTTTCAAAGCTCTAGCCCTTACGGTTTGGGCTGCACGATGCGTTTTACGGCAGAATAATAATAATAATAATAATAATAATTAAAGCTGCAAGCAGCATTTATCGGGGTTCAAGCAATTAAGGCCTTTAAGGCCTTTAAGCATAAAAGCATCAAAAGTTATTAAGATTTATTCAGCAAGCATGTAACTACTGACATAATAGATGAAAAAGACCATTTACCATAGGAAATATATGGTTTTAAAGCTTTTTAACAGTTATAGCGCCACCTTTGGTCCGATCTCCATAAAATTTGGCATGCTTGTTAATGATGTTATTTCACATATGTTCACCAATTTTTGTGAAGTTCTGAGTTTTTATTTATGATTTATAGGTTTTTTTATTTATTTTGCCCCGCCCATTTTATAAATGACCCTATTACAGCCATCCAAATGCAAAAGTTCAACTTTTTTTTGATAATTATTGATCTAGAGAGTCCAGAGAATTGTCCTAGACTGGTCTGGTTCCGATCGGGCGAAAAACCAGGGACTAGTTCGCAAAAGTAGGTTTCTAACATAATTACGAATATTTAATGAACGGTTTGATTGACAGCAATAGTTCTTGAGGCAAACTTGTTCAGCATGAGCAGATCTATCAAATGATATGCATTTTGTGACAATAAGTGTAACACCACGTGATTACAGAGCCATTAAACTCGTTAGCGCCAACTAGTGGCTGATTTCTTTCAAAATTCTTACAGACCTCTAGGGGCTTGAGCCGAACATGCCCACTGAGTTTCGTTCTGATTGGCCTCCGTTAACCTTGTCTAATAGGTGCTCAAACTTCATTGGCCGATGGCGGCCATGTTTTTCGAGATACACCAATGTCCTCATAGACATACATGGCACCTTGGACCAAGACACTGCATACCAATTATCAAGTCAATCGGACAAACGGTCAGGTGGTTATAGCCTGTTTTATGTTTTTTTTAATGTTATAGCGCCACCATGTGGCTAATCACCGCGATTTCTTTACTGTGACCTTAGATTGACCTCTTACACATGTGTACCAAGTTTGGTGAAGATAACTCATTTACTTCTGGAGTTATAGCCATTTTAGTAAAACTAGCTCCGCCTCCTTCGAACGTTTTGGCGCCCCTTAGCGACCGTGAATCAAAATTTAAACTTTTTTTTAATAATTATTGATATTCAGACTCCAGAGAACATTTCTGCACTGGTTTGGTTCCGATCGGACAAAAAACCTAGGACTAGTTCGCAAAAGTAGGTTTTGGACAAAATCCAAAATGGCGGAAAATTTGCATACCGGAAAGGAAATCCTTGAGGCCTTTTTTGTTCGGCTTGAGCCAAGGATTCCAATGATATAAGACACTTGAGTCTGTGACAAAGGGTTGGTGAGATTTAAGCAAAAATATGCCATTTTTTTGGTTTTTGCACTTTAGCGCCACCTATTGGCCAATCTGGCTCATATTTTGATAACCTCTCCTCGATTTTTGTACTACCATATGGCAAAGTTTCAAGTCTCTAGCCCTTACGGTTTGGGCTGCACGATGCGTTTTACGGCAGAAGAAAAATAATAATAATAAAAATCCTTACAATTACAATAGGGTTTCAGCACTTCGTGCTTGAACCCCTAATAAAAAGCTGCAAGCAGCATTTATCGGGGTTCAAGCAGTTAAGGCCTTTAAGACCTTTAAGCACAAAAGCATCAAAAGTTATTAAGTTTTATTTAGCAAGCATTTAACCACTGACATATATGACTCCAACGTCACAGTCAGTGTTATGCTGGGATTCACTCATTTTTCAGCGGTCTTTTGCAAACAGGAGATTTACACATGAAGGAGAAAACAATGGTGTTTGAGGCTCACGGTATGTCAGTTCCATGTCCAGAACTCTTATCATTCAACTATGCCAAGATAAATACAGTTTTCAATTGTATGGCACCTTTAAAATAGATGATTAGTAATATAATGCTTACTTGTAGTCTGAAATGGCTTTAACAAAAGAAGAAAAATATTCTTAGATTTCTGTTCATTCTAATCATGTACAAATAAAGTAGCACAGTAAGATTACATTTATTTGAATGCATTAGTGAGTGTGTGATTGTGCTGTGTGTGCAGCTTATCAATACTAAAAGTGAAGGTGTAGTTGATATCTTTGGTGATAATATCTGTAATCATAAAAAACAAAAACAATTAAGAAATAAAGAATTAAAATTACAAATAATATTCTATTAAGATATGAGTTACAATTACATGATTTGTAATAGTAATAATATCAATAATATATGCACAATACACACAGTTTAGACTATCAGGTCTGTGTTTTACAAAAACATTAGTATTGCAGCCAATGTGAGTCTGTGGGATTTATAAACAGACAAAATATGATTTGAAATGTTATTTTAATGATTTTATTAAGTTTAAACAATATTTCAAATGGGAAAAAAAATGAAAAATAATATTTTAGTGGGTAGAATGAACCAATGAGTGTTCTTCTTCTGGTGGTTAAAATGTAAATGAAAACAATAATACTTAAACAATAATACTTAATACACTAACCATGCTTGAACACACACATGCACACACATTTTGTTGTAGATGTAGATATTTAAAATAAAAGATAGGTAACAAAATGATAATTGCAAATCTCCTCTGTATAACACCATTTTCAGATTTCAAATTAATCACTGAGAGGCAGAATTGTTCAAACTGAGAGCTCAGTACAAATGAAGTGATAAACTTTGACAAAACATGATTGTGTTATAATAGGTGATTTTCATGCAAGTAATTTTATATAGTCCAAAACTTAATGCAAAAGCACAGATGAAAATATTTTATTAAGTAGAATGTCCTGCAGAGGGCAGTAGAAGACCACTAATTGACTCACTTTCATTTGAAAGACTTTTTTATCCACCAGTAAAACAAAGCAGTTTCTCCATGTTCTTTCCATTAAGCATGCTTACACACACAGACACACACACAGACACAAACACATCCACACACACACACACACACACACAAAGACAAATGTTTTCAATGTTTTTAGGATGTGATATTGTGAAAATATCTTCATCTCCTCATCCTGAACAACTTTGACTCAAGAATTACTAATGTCAATCAAACCGTTCATAATCATAATAAAAAAAAATATATATATATATACAAATATCATAATAAAATAAAAAAAACATCATAATAAAAAAAGATTGCTTCTTAAAGCATTTGTTTATTTCCCAATACTGAAAGCGAATTAAAAGATCATGCGTAATCCTGCTGCTCCCTCTAGTGGACAACAGTGGAATTACAGTCTCCATCTTACAGTTGAAGTGTTTGAATGAATGAATGGGAATTTGGTTTTTCACTTATATCTCGGGAACCAGAAGGCGAAAAATTCTGAAACTCAGAGCATAGATAGTGCTTGAGGAGTCCTGTTGAATGAGACCATCGCAGTGTTTTTGGGCGATTGGGCCCGGGAGTTATGAGGCATATTATTTTGGGGCTTTTATCTCTGGAATGCCCAGGGCAAATTACACCACATTTGAATCGATGCTAGCCAAGGACGCGCCCTTTCCAACGAGCTCTCACACAAGGTTCGGGGTGGTCTGGGTCGGGAGTTACGGGCGTTCAAAGTCGGGGTCCCGCGGACTAACGATCCGCGGGGGGGGGGGCGCTCCCGAGGCCCGCGACCATACGTTTCGATCAAGAGCCCGGAGACGTCCTTACCATCAAAATTTGAACGCGCAGCGACTTTCCGTTTTCGAGTTATGAGTGAATTTGTACTGGGGGGGCGTGGCCTAAATGGCGGCCTCCGTTTTTACTTTCGTTTCTGGATTCCATTCATTAATGTGACACAATTGTCAATAGTAATACTTCAATAGATGAGTTTTGACAAAATGTGATTGTAAATGTTAAAATAATGATTTTATAAAGTCTAAATATGAATTATATAGCAATATTAGGGAGTAGTATGATGAAATGACAGCAGGGGGCAGTACAATACCACTTATTGGCTTAATATGCCATGTTATATATTTTTTTACATTTTTAACTGTTATAGAGGCAAATTTTGTCCGATCTGTCTGAAATTTTTCATACTTCTTAAGAGTCACATGTTCTGACTTGTTTTTATTAAAGAAATATAGGCTTTTGGAGACACTTGGTCAAGGCTACATATTGAAGTGACACTATTATAGCCATCCAAATGAAGAAGTTATACTTTTTTTGATAATTATTGTTCTAGAGAGTCCAGAGAATTGCACTGCACTGGTTTTGAACATTATTATATGAACATTATATGATTATAGATGGAAAATACCATTTACAGCCAGTACGGGCAATTTACCATATAATATATGATTTTAAAGCGTTTTAACAGTTATAGCGCCAACTATTGTCCGATCTCCATGAAATGTTGCATGCTTGTTAAGGATGTTATGTCACATATGCTCACCAATTTTTGTGAAGTTCTGAGTTTTTATTTAGGATTTATAGACTTTTTAGTGTATTTTGCCACGCCCATTTTATAAATGACCCTATTACAGCCATTCAAATACAAAAGTTCAACTTTTTTTCGATAATTATTGATCTAGAGAGTCCAAAGAATTGTCCTAGACTGGTTTGGTTCCGATCGGGCGAAAAACCAGGGACTAGTTCGCAAAAGTAGGTTTTTAACATGTTCGCGAATATTTAATGAACGGTTTGATTGACAGCAATGGTTCTAGAGGCAAAGTTGTTCAGCATAAGCAGATCTATCAAATGATATGCATTTTGTGATGATAAGTGTAACACCACGTGATTACAGAGCCATAAAACTCATTAGCGCCAACTAGTGGCCGATTTCTTTCAAAATTCTTACAGACCTCTAGGGCCATGAGCCGAACATGCCCATTGAGTTTCGTTCCGATCGGCCTCCGTTAACCTTGTCTAATAGGTGGTCAAACTTCATTGGCCGATGGCGGCCATGTTTTTTGAGATACGCCAATGTCCTCATACACATACATGGCACCTTGGACCAAGACACTGCATACCAATTTTCAAGTCAATCGGACTAACGGTCAGGTGGTTATAGCCTGTTTTATGTTTTTTTCATTTTATAGCGCCACCATGAGGCCAATCGTCGCGATTTTTTTACTGTGACCCCAGATTGAACTCATACACATGTGTACCAAGTTTGGTGAAGATACCTCATTTACATCGGGAGTTATAGCCATTTTAGTAAAATAGGCCCCTCCCACAACGTACGTTTTGGCGCCCCTTAGCGACCGTGAATCGAAATTTCCACTTTTTTTCGATAATTATTGATATTCAGACTCCAGAGAACATTTCTGCACTGGTTTGGTTCCAATCGGGCAAAAAACCAGGGACTAGTTCGCAAAAGTAGGTTTTTGACCAAATTCAAAATGGCGGAAAATCTATCATGGCGGAAATGAAATCGGAGATATACGTTTTGTTCGTCAGGCATCCAGCTTTCCAATGATATAAGACACTTGAGTCTACGACATACGGTCTAGGAGTTATGAACAGTTTCGCGCTTTTGGTTGCTATAGCGCCACCTATGGGCCAATCGGGGTCATAATCTCTGAACCTTTCCTCGATTTTTGTACTACCATCTGTCAAAGTTTCAAAGTTCCAGCTCTTACGGTTTGGGCTGCACGATGCGTTTTACGGCAGAATAATAATAATAATTAAAGCTGCAAGCAGCATTTATCGGGGTTCAAGCATTTAAGGCCTTTAGGCACATAAGCATTTAAGACATTAAGATTTATTTAGAAAGCTTTTAACCACTGAAATAATAGATGGAAAAGTCCATTTACAGCCAATACAGGCAATTTACCATAGGAAATATGTGTTTTTTAAAGCTTTTTAACAGTTATAGCACCATCTATAGTCCGATCTCCATGAAATTTTGCATGCTTGTTAATGATGTTATGGCACATAAGCTCACCAATTTTCGTGAAGTTCTGAGTTTTTGTTTAGGATTTATAGGCTTTTGAGTGCATTTTGCCACGCCCATTTTCTTTATGACCCAATATACCCATGCGAAAAATGCAAAAGTTCAACTTTTTTTTGATAATTATTGATCTTGAGAGTCCATAGAATTGTCCTAGACTCGTTTGGTTCTGATCGGGCGAAAAACCTAGGACTAGTTCGCAAAAGTAGGTTTTTAACATAATTACGAATATTTAATGAACGGTTTGATTGACAGCAATGGTTCTTGAGGCAAAGTTGTTCAACAAGAGGAGATCTATCAAATGGTATGCATTTTGTGACAATAAGTGTAACACCACGTGATTACAGAGCCATAAAACTCGTTAGCGCCAACTAGTGGCCGATTTCTTTTAAAATTCTTACAGACCTCTAGGGCCATGAGTCGAACATGCCCACCGAGTTTCGTTCCGATAGGCCTCCGTTAACCTTGTCTAATAGGTGCTCAAACTTCATTGGCCGATGGCGGCCATGTTTTTTGAGATACACCAATGTCCTCATAGACATACATGGCACCTTGGACCAAGACACTGCATACCAATTTTCAAGTCAATCGGACTAACGGTCAGGTGGTTATAGCCTGTTTTATGTTTTTTTCATGTTATAGCGCCACCATGTGACCAATCGCCGCGATTTTTTTACCGTGACCTCATATTGACGTCTTACACATGTGTACCAGGTTTGGTTAAAATACCTCTTTTACTTCTGGAGTTATAGCCATTTTAGTAAAATAGGCTCCTCCCACAACGTTAATTTTGCACCCCCTAGCGACCGTGAATCGAAATTTCAACTTTTTTTTGATAATTATTGATATTCAGACTCCAGAGAACAATTCTGCACTGGTTTGGTTCCGATCGGGCAAAAAACCAGGGACTAGTTCGCAAAAGTAGATTTTCGACAAAATTCAAAATGGCGGAAAATCTATCATGGCGGAAATAAAATCGGAGATATACGTTTTGTTCGTCAGGCGTCCAGCTTTCCAATGATATAAGACACTTGAGTCTATGACTTACGGTCTAGGAGTTATGAGCAGTTTCGCGCTTTTGGTTGCTATAGCGCCACCTATGGGCCAATCGGGGTCATAATTTGATAACCTCTCCTCGATTTTTGTACTACCATATGGCAAAGTTTCAAAGCTCTAGCCCTTACGGTTTGGGCTGCACGATGCGTTTTACGGCAGAATAATAATAATAATAATAATAATAAAAATCAGCACAATTACAATAGGGTTTCAGCACTTCGTGCTTGAACCCCTAATAATAATAATAAAAATCAGCACAATTACAATAGGGTTTCAGCACTTCGTGCTTGAACCCCTAATTAAAGCTGCAAGCAGCATTTATCGGGGTTCAAGCAATTAAGGCCTTTAAGCACAAAAGCATCAAAAGTGATTAACTTTTATTTAGCAAGCATGTAACTACTAACATAATAGATGGAAAAGACCATTTACAGGAAATACAATAGGAAATATATGGTTTTAAAGCTTTTTAGCAGTTATAGCGCCACCTATCGTCCGATCTTCATAAAAATTGGCATGCTTGTTAATGATGTTATGTCACATATGCTCACCAATTTTTGTGAAGTTCTGAGTTTTCATTTAGGATTTATAGGCTTTTTAGTGTTTTTTGCCACGCCCCTTTTCTAAATGACCCTCTTACAGCCATCTACATGCAAAAGTTCAACTTTTTTTTGATAATTATTGATCTAGAGTGTCCAGAGAATTGTCCTAGACTGGTCTGGTTTCGATCGGGCGAAAAACCTAGGACTAGTTTGCAAAAGTAGGTTTTTAACATAATTACAAATATTTAATAAACGGTTTAATTGACAGCATTAGTTCTTGAGGCAAAGTTGTTCAGCATGAGCAGTTCTATCATATGATATGCATTTTGTGACGATAAGTGTAACACCACGTGATTACAGACCCATAAAACTCGTTAGCGCCAACTAGTGGCCGATTTCGTTCAAAACTCTTACAGACCTCTAGGGCCATGAGTCGAACATGCCCATCGAGTTTCGTTCCGATCGGCCTCCGTTAGCCTTGTCTAATAGGTGCTCAAATTTCATTGGTCGATGGCGGCCATGTTTTTCGAGATACGCCAATGTCCTCATAGACATACATGGCACCTTGGACCAAGACACTGCATACCAATTTTCAAGTCAATCGGACAAACGTTCACGTGGTCATAGCTCTTTTCATGTTTTTTTCATGTTATAGCGCCACCTAGTGATCAATCGTCGCAATTTTTTTACTATGACCCCAAATTGAACTCATACACATGTGCACCAAGTTTGGTGAAGATATCTCATTTCCTTTTCGAGTTATAGCCATTTTATTAAAATAGGCTCCTCCCACAACATTAATTTATCACCCCCTAGAGACCAGGAATCGAAATTTCGACTTTTTTTCGATAATTATTGATATTCAGACTCCAAAGAACATTTCTGCACTGGTTTGGTTCCGATCGGGCGAAAAACCAGGGACTAGTTTGCAAAAGTAGGTTTTTGACAAAATTCAAAATGGCGGAAAAATTTGCATACCTGAAATAAAATCGGAGATATACGTTTTGACCTTCAGGCGTCCAGCTTTCCAATGATATAGGACACTTGAGTCTAGGACATACGGTCTAGGAGTTATGAGCAGTTTCGCGCTTTTGGTTGCTATAGCGCCACCTATGGGCCAATCTGAGTCATACTTTGATAGGTTCTCCCCAAATTGAGGACTACCATTTGGCCAAGTTTCAAGGTTCCAGCTCTTACGGTTTGGTCTGCACGATGTGTTTTAGGGGAGAATAATAATAATAATTAAAGCTGCAAGCAGCATTTATCGGGGTTCAAGCAGTTAAGGCCTTTAAGCACAAAAGCATCAAAAGTGATTAAGTTTTATTTAGCAAGCATGTAACTACTGACATAATAGATGGAAAAGACCATTTACAGGAAATACCATAGGAAATATATGGTTTTAAAGCTTTTTAGCAGTTATAGCGCCACCTATGGTCCGATCTCCATAAAAATTGGCATGCTTGTTAATGATGTTATGTCACATATGCTCACCAATTTTTGTGAAGTTCTGAGTTTTCATTTAGGATTTATAGGCTTTTTAGTGTTTTTTTGCCATGCCCCTTTTCTAAATGACCCTATTACAGCCATCTACATGCAAAAGTTCAACTTTTTTTTGATAATTATTGATCTAGAGTGTCCAGAGAATTGTCCTAGACTGGTCTGGTTTCGATCGGGCGAAAAACCTAGGACTAGTTTGCAAAAGTAGGTTTTTAACATAATTACGAATATTTAATAAACGGTTTAATTGACAGCATTAGTTCTTGAGGCAAAGTTGTTCAGCATGAGCAGATCTATCAGATGATATGCATTTTGTGACGATAAGTGTAACACCACGTGATTACAGAGCCATAAAACTCGTTAGCGCCAACTAGTGGCCGATTTCTTTCAAAACTCTTAGAGACCTCTAGGGCCATGAGTCGAACATGCCCATCGAGTTTCGTTCCGATCGGCCTCCGTTAACCTTGTCTAATAGGTGCTCAAATTTCATTGGTCGATGGCGGCCATGTTTTTCGAGATACGCCAATGTCCTCATAGACATACATGGTACCTTGGACCAAGACACTGCATACCAATTTTCAAGTCAATCGGACTAACGGTCACGTGGTCATAGCCGTTTTCATGTTTTTTTCATGTTATAGCGCCACCTAGTAATCAATCGTCGCGATTTTTTTACTGTGACCCCAGATTGAACTCATACACATGTGCACCAAGTTTGGTGAAGATATCTAATTTCATTCTCGAGTTATAGCCATTTTAGTAAAATAGGCTCCTCCCACAACATTAATTTATCACCCCCCGGCGATCAGGAATCGAAATTTCGACTTTTTTTCGATAATTATTGATATTCAGACTCCAGAGAACATTTCTGCACTGTTTTGGATCCAATTGGACAAAAAACCTAGGACTAGTTCGCAAAAGTAGGTTTTTAACTAAATTCAAAATGGCGGACAATTTGCATACAGGAAATGAAATCGGAGATATACGTTTTGACCTTCAGGTTTCCAGCTTTCCAGTGATATAAGACACTTGAGTCTACGTCATACGGTCTAGGAGTTATGAGCAGTTTCGCGCTTTTGGTTGCTATAGCGCCACCTATGGGCCAATTGGGGTCATATTCTCTGAACCTCTCCTCGATTTTTGTACTACCATCTGGCAAAGTTTCAAAGCTCCAGCTCTTACGGTTTGGGCTGCACGATGAGTTTTACGGCAGAAGAAAAATAATAATAATAATAATAATAATAATAATAATTAAAGCTGCAAGCAGCATTTATCGGGGTTCAAGCTATTAAGGCCTTTAAGGGTTTTTAAGCACAAAAGCATCAAAAGTTATCAGGTTTTATTTAGCAAGCATGTAACCACTGACATAATAGATGGAAAAGACCATTTACAGCCAATACAGGCAATGTACCATAGGAAATATATGGTTTTAAAGCTTTTTAACAGTTATAGCGCCACCTATGGTCCGATCTCCATAAAATTTGGCATGCTTGTTAATGATGTTATGTCACATATGCTCACCAATTTTTGTGAAGTTCTGAGTTTTCATTTAGGATTTATAGAATTTTTATTGTATTTTGCCACGCCCATTTTATAAATGACCCTATTACAGCCATCCAAATGCAAAAGTTCAACTTTTTTTCGATAATTATTGATCTAGAGAGTCCAGAGAATTGTCCTAGACTGGTCTGGTTCCGATCGGGCGAAAAACCTAGGACTAGTTCGCAAAAGTAGGTTTTTAACATGTTCGCGAATATTTAATGAACGGTTTGATTGACAGCAATGGTTCTTGAGGCAAAGTTGTTCAGCATGAGCAGATCTATCAAATGATATGCATATTGTGTGGATGAGTGTAACACCACGTGATTACAGAGCCATAAAACTCGTTAGCGCCAACTAGTGGCCGATTTCTTTCAAAATTCTTACAGACCTCTAGGGCCATGAGATGAACATGCCCATCGAGTTTCGTTCCGATCGGCCTCCGTTAACCTTGTCTAATAGGTGCTCAACTTTATTGGCCAATGGCGGCCATGTTTTTTGAGATACGCCAATGTCCTCATAGACATATATGGCACCTTGGGCCAAGACACTGCATACCAATTTTCAAGTCAATCGGACTAACGGTCAGGTGGTTATAGCCCTTTTCATGTTTTTTCCATGTTATAGCGCCACCTATTGTTCAATCGTCGCGATTTTTTTACTGTGACCCCAGACTGAACCCATACACATGTGTACCGAGTTTGGTTAAGCTATCTCATTTACTTTTTGAGTTATAGCCATTTTAGTAAAATAGGCTCCTCCCACAATGTTTATTTTATGCCCCCTAGCGACCTTGAATCGAAATTTCGAATTTTTTTTGATAATTATTGATCGTCAGACTCCATAGAACATTTCTGCACTGGTTTGGTTCCGATCGTACAAAAAACCTAGGACTAATTAGCAAAAGTAGTTTTTTAACAAAATTCAAAATGGCGGAAAAATTTCCATACCGGAAATGAAATCGGAGATATACGTTTTGTTCATCACGTTTCCAGCTTTCCAATGATATAAGACACTTGAGTCTACGACATACGGTCTAGGAGTTATGAGCACTTTCGCGCTTTTGGTTGTTATAGCGCCACCTATGGGCCAATCGGGGTCATAATCTCTGAACCTCTCCTCGATTTTTGTACTACCATCTGGCAAAGTTTCAAGTCTCCAGCCCTTACGGTTTGGGCTGCACGATGCGTTTTACGGCAGAAGAATAATAATAATAATAATTAAAGCTGCAAGCAGCATTTATCGGGGTTCAAGCAGTTAAGGCCTTTAAGCACAAAAGCATCAAAAGTGATTAAGTTTTATTTAGCAAGCATGTAACTACTGACATAATAGATGGAAAAGACCATTTACAGGAAATACCATAGGAAATATATGGTTTTAAAGCTTTTTAGCAGTTATAGCGCCACCTATGGTCCGATCTCCATAAAAATTGGCATGCTTGTTAATGATGTTATGTCACATATGCTCACCAATTTTTGTGAAGTTCTGAGTTTTCATTTAGGATTTATAGGCTTTTTAGTGTTTTTTTGCCATGCCCCTTTTCTAAATGACCCTATTACAGCCATCTACATGCAAAAGTTCAACTTTTTTTTGATAATTATTGATCTAGAGTGTCCAGAGAATTGTCCTAGACTGGTCTGGTTTCGATCGGGCGAAAAACCTAGGACTAGTTTGCAAAAGTAGGTTTTTAACATAATTACGAATATTTAATAAACGGTTTAATTGACAGCATTAGTTCTTGAGGCAAAGTTGTTCAGCATGAGCAGATCTATCAGATGATATGCATTTTGTGACGATAAGTGTAACACCACGTGATTACAGAGCCATAAAACTCGTTAGCGCCAACTAGTGGCCGATTTCTTTCAAAACTCTTAGAGACCTCTAGGGCCATGAGTCGAACATGCCCATCGAGTTTCGTTCCGATCGGCCTCCGTTAACCTTGTCTAATAGGTGCTCAAATTTCATTGGTCGATGGCGGCCATGTTTTTCGAGATACGCCAATGTCCTCATAGACATACATGGTACCTTGGACCAAGACACTGCATACCAATTTTCAAGTCAATCGGACTAACGGTCACGTGGTCATAGCCGTTTTCATGTTTTTTTCATGTTATAGCGCCACCTAGTAATCAATCGTCGCGATTTTTTTACTGTGACCCCAGATTGAACTCATACACATGTGCACCAAGTTTGGTGAAGATATCTAATTTCATTCTCGAGTTATAGCCATTTTAGTAAAATAGGCTCCTCCCACAACATTAATTTATCACCCCCCGGCGATCAGGAATCGAAATTTCGACTTTTTTTCGATAATTATTGATATTCAGACTCCAGAGAACATTTCTGCACTGTTTTGGATCCAATTGGACAAAAAACCTAGGACTAGTTCGCAAAAGTAGGTTTTTAACTAAATTCAAAATGGCGGACAATTTGCATACAGGAAATGAAATCGGAGATATACGTTTTGACCTTCAGGTTTCCAGCTTTCCAGTGATATAAGACACTTGAGTCTACGTCATACGGTCTAGGAGTTATGAGCAGTTTCGCGCTTTTGGTTGCTATAGCGCCACCTATGGGCCAATTGGGGTCATATTCTCTGAACCTCTCCTCGATTTTTGTACTACCATCTGGCAAAGTTTCAAAGCTCCAGCTCTTACGGTTTGGGCTGCACGATGAGTTTTACGGCAGAAGAAAAATAATAATAATAATAATAATAATAATAATAATAATAATAAAAATCAGTACAATTACAATAGGGTTTCAGCACTTCGTGCTTGAACCCCTAATAAAAATCCTTACAATTACAATAGGGTTTCAGCACTTCGTGCTTGAACCCCTAAAAATCAGCACAATTACAATAGGGTTTCAGCACTTCGTGCTTGAACCCCTAAAAATCAGCACAATTACAATAGGGTTTCAGCACTTCGTGCTTGAACCCCTAATAATAATAATAAAAATCAGCACAATTACAATAGGGTTTCAGCACTTCGTGCTTGAACCCCTAATAATAAAAATCAGCACAATTACAATAGGGTTTCAGCACTTCGTGCTTGAACCCCTAATAATAATAAAAATCAGCACAAATACAATAGGGTTTCAGCACTTCGTGCTTGAACCCCTAATAATAATAAAAATCAGCACAATTACAATAGGGTTTCAGCACTTCGTGCTTGAACCCCTAATAAAAATCAGCACAATTACAATAGGGTTTCAGCACTTCGTGCTTGAACCCCTAATAATAATAATAATAATAATAAAAATCAGCACAATTACAATAGGGTTTCAGCATTTCATGCTTGAACCCCTAATAAGAAGAGACGTTTTGGACAGTTATAGCGCCACCTATTGTCCGATCTTCACGAAACTTGGCATGCTTCTTCACCATGTTCTGACACATCTGCTCATCGATTTTTGTGAAGTTTGGGGTTTTCCCTTAGGTTGTATAGGCTTTTGAGTGTTTTTTTGTCCCACCCCTTTCCTAAACGACCCTGTTACAGCCAGGCCAATGCAAAAGTTCAACGTTTTTTTGATAATTATTGATCTAGAGACTCCAGAGAACTGTGCTAGACTGGTCTGGTTCCGATCGGGCAAAAAACCTAGGACTAGTTCGCAAAAGTAGGTTTTTAACATATTAATGAATATTTAATGAACAGTTTGATTGACAGCAATGGTTCTTGAGGCAAAGTTGTTCAGGATGAGGAGATCTATCAAATGATATGCATATTGTGTGGATATTTGTAACACCACGTGATTACAGAGCCGTAAAACTCGTTAGCGCCAACTAGTGGCCGATTTCTTTCAAAATTCTTACAGACCTTTAGGGCCATGAGCCGAACATGCCCATTGAGTTTCGTTCCGATCGGCCTCCGTTAACCTTGTCTAATAGATGCTCAAACTTCGTTGGCCAATGGCGGCCATGTTTTTTGAGATACGCCAATGTCCTCATAGACATACATGGCACCTTGGACCAAGACACTGCATACCAATTTTCAAGTCAATCGGACTAACGGTCAGGTGGTTATAGCCTGTTTTATGTTTTTTTCATTTTATAGCGCCACCATGAGGCCAATCGTCGCGATTTTTTTACTGTGACCCCAGAGTAAGCTCATACACATGTGTACCAAGTTTGGTGAAGATACCTCATTTACACCGGGAGTTATAGCCATTTTAGTAAAATAGGCCCCTCCCACAACGTACGTTTTGGCGCCCCTTAGCAACCGTGAATCGAAATTTCCACTTTTTTTCGATAATTATTGATATTCAGTCTCCAGAGAACATTTCTGCACTAGTTTGGTTCCAATCGGGCAAAAAACCAGGGACTAGTTCAAAAAAGTAGATTTTTGACAAAATTCAAAATGGCGGAAAATCTATCATGGCGGAAATGAAATCGGAGATATACGTTTTGTTCGTCAGGCGTCCAGCTTTCCAATGATATAAGACACTTGAGTCTACGACATACGGTCTAGGAGTTATGAGCAGTTTCGCGCTTTTGGTTGTTATAGCGCCACCTATGGGCCAATCGGGGTCATAATCTCTGAACCTTTCCTCGATTTTTGTACTACCATCTGTCAAAGTTTCAAAGTTCCAGCTCTTACGGTTTGGGCTGCACGATGCGTTTTACGGCGGAATAATAATAATAATTAAAGCTGCAAGCAGCATTTATCGGGGTTCAAGCATTTAAGGCCTTTAAGCACATAAGCATTTAAGACATTAAGTTTTATTTGTAAAGCTTTTAACCACTGAAATAATAGATGGAAAAGACCATTTACAGCCAAAACAGGCAATTTACCATAGGAAATATATGGTTTTCAAAGCTTTTTAACAGTTATAGCGCCACCTATCGTACGATCTTCATGAAATTTTACATGCTTGTTTAGACTGTTATGGTACATATGCTCACCAATTTTTGTGAAGTTCTGAGTTTTCGTTTAGGATTTATAGGCTTTTAAATGCATTTTGCCACGCCCATTTTCATTATGACCCAATATACCCATGCGAAAAATGCTAAAGTTGAACTTTTTTTTGATAATTATTGATCTAGAGAGTCCAGAGAATTACCCTAGACTGGTTTTGTTCCGATCGGGCAAAAAACCTAGGACTAGTTCGCAAAAGTAGGTTTTTAACATAATTGCGAATATTTAATGAACGGTTTGATTGACAGCAATGGTTCTTGAGGCAAAGTTGTTCAGCATGAGCAGATCTATCAAATGATATGCATTTTGTGACAATAAGTGTAACACCACGTGATTACAGAGCCATAAAACTCGTTAGCGCCAACTAGTGGCCGATTTCTTTCAAAATTCTTACAGACCTCTAGGGCCATGAGTTGAACATGCCCATCGAGTATCGTTCCGATCGGCCTCCGTTAACCTTGTCTAATAGGTGCTCAAATTTCATTGGTCGATGGCTGTCATGTTTTTCGAGGTACGCCAATGTCCTCATAGACATACATGGCACCTTGGACCAAGACACTGCATACCAATTTTCAAGTCAATCGGACAAACGGTCACGTGGTCATAGCCCTTTTCATGTTTTTTTCATGTTATAGCGCCACCATGTGATCAATCGTCGAAATTTTTTTACTATGACCCCAAATTGAACTCATACACATGTGTACCAAGTTTGGTGAAGATATCTCATTTCCTTTTCGAGTTATAGCCATTTTAGTAAAATAGGCTCCTCCCACAACATTAATTTATCACCCGCTAGCGACCAGGAATCGAAATTTCGACTTTTTTTCGATAATTATTGATCTTCAGACTCCAAAGAACATTTCTGCACTGGTTTGGTTCCGATCGGGCGAAAAACCAGGGACTAGTTCGCAAAAGTAGGTTTTTGACAAAATTCAAAATGGCGGAAAAATTTGCATACCTGAAATAAAATCGGAGATATACGTTTTGACCTTCAGGCGTCCAGCTTTCCAATGATATAGGACACTTGAGTCTACGACATACGGTCTAGGAGTTATGAGCAGTTTCGCGCTTTTGGTCGCTATAGCGCCACCTATGGGCCAATCTGGGTCATACTTTGATAGGTTCTCCCCAAATTGAGGACTACCATTTGGCCAAGTTTCAAGGTTCCAGCTCTTACGGTTTGGGCTGCACGATGCGTTTTAGGGGAGAATAATAATAATAATTAAAGCTGCAAGCAGCATTTATCGGGGTTCAAGCAGTTAAGGCCTTTAAGCACAAAAGCATCAAAAGTGATTAAGTTTTATTTAGCAAGCATGTAACTACTGACATAATAGATGGAAAAGACCATTTACAGGAAATACCATAGGAAATATATGGTTTTAAAGCTTTTTAGCAGTTATAGCGCCACCTATGGTCCGATCTCCATAAAAATTGGCATGCTTGTTAATGATGTTATGTCACATATGCTCACCAATTTTTGTGAAGTTCTGAGTTTTCATTTAGGATTTATAGGCTTTTTAGTGTTTTTTTGCCATGCCCCTTTTCTAAATGACCCTATTACAGCCATCTACATGCAAAAGTTCAACTTTTTTTTGATAATTATTGATCTAGAGTGTCCAGAGAATTGTCCTAGACTGGTCTGGTTTCGATCGGGCGAAAAACCTAGGACTAGTTTGCAAAAGTAGGTTTTTAACATAATTACAAATATTTAATAAACGGTTTAATTGACAGCATTAGTTCTTGAGGCAAAGTTGTTCAGCATGAGCAGATCTATCAGTTGATATGCATTTTGTGACGATAAGTGTAACACCACGTGATTACAGAGCCATAAAACTCGTTAGCGCCAACTAGTGGCCGATTTCTTTCAAAACTCTTACAGACCTCTAGGGCCATGAGTCGAACATGCCCATCGAGTTTCGTTCCGATCGGCCTCCGTTAACCTTGTCTAATAGGTGCTCAAATTTCATTGGTCGATGGCGGCCATGTTTTTCGAGATACGCCAATGTCCTCATAGACATACATGGCACCTTGGACCAAGACACTGCATACCAATTTTCAAGTCAATCGGACTAACGGTCACGTGGTCATAGCCGTTTTCATGTTTTTTTCATGTTATAGCGCCACCTAGTGATCAATCGTCGCGATTTTTTTACTGTGACCCCCGATTGAACTCATACACATGTGCACCAAGTTTGATGAAGATATCTAATTTCATTCTCGAGTTATAGCCATTTTAGTAAAATAGGCTCCTCCCACAACATTAATTTATCACCCCCTGGCGATCAGGAATCGAAATTTCGACTTTTTTTCGATAATTATTGATATTCAGACTCCAGAGAACATTTCTGCACTGTTTTGGATCCAATTGGACAAAAAACCTAGGACTAGTTCGCAAAAGTAGGTTTTTAACTAAATTCAAAATGGCGGACAATTTGCATACAGGAAATGAAATCGGAGATATACGTTTTGACCTTCAGGTTTCCAGCTTTCCAGTGATATAAGACACTTGAGTCTACGTCATACGGTCTAGGAGTTATGAGCAGTTTCGCGCTTTTGGTTGCTATAGCGCCACCTATGGGCCAATTGGGGTCATATTCTCTGAACCTCTCCTCGATTTTTGTACTACCATCTGGCAAAGTTTCAAAGCTCCAGCTCTTACGGTTTGGGCTGCACGATGAGTTTTACGGCAGAAGAAAAATAATAATAATTAAAGCTGCAAGCAGCATTTATCGGGGTTCAAGCATTTAAGGCCTTTAAGCACATAAGCATTTAAGACATTAAGTTTTATTTGTAAAGCTTTTAACCACTGAAATAATAGATGGAAAAGACCATTTACAGCCAAAACAGGCAATTTACCATAGGAAATATATGGTTTTCAAAGCTTTTTAACAGTTATAGCGCCACCTATCGTACGATCTTCATGAAATTTTACATGCTTGTTTAGACTGTTATGGTACATATGCTCACCAATTTTTGTGAAGTTCTGAGTTTTCGTTTAGGATTTATAGGCTTTTAAATGCATTTTGCCACGCCCATTTTCATTATGACCCAATATACCCATGCGAAAAATGCTAAAGTTGAACTTTTTTTTGATAATTATTGATCTAGAGAGTCCAGAGAATTACCCTAGACTGGTTTTGTTCCGATCGGGCAAAAAACCTAGGACTAGTTCGCAAAAGTAGGTTTTTAACATAATTGCGAATATTTAATGAACGGTTTGATTGACAGCAATGGTTCTTGAGGCAAAGTTGTTTAGCATGAGCAGATCTATCAAATGATATGCATTTTGTGACAATAAGTGTAACACCACGTGATTACAGAGCCATAAAACTCGTTAGCGCCAACTAGTGGCCGATTTCTTTCAAAATTCTTACAGACCTCTAGGGCCATGAGTTGAACATGCCCATCGAGTATCGTTCCGATCGGCCTCCGTTAACCTTGTCTAATAGGTGCTCAAATTTCATTGGTCGATGGCTGTCATGTTTTTCGAGGTACGCCAATGTCCTCATAGACATACATGGCACCTTGGACCAAGACACTGCATACCAATTTTCAAGTCAATCGGACAAACGGTCACGTGGTCATAGCCCTTTTCATGTTTTTTTCATGTTATAGCGCCACCATGTGATCAATCGTCGAAATTTTTTTACTATGACCCCAAATTGAACTCATACACATGTGTACCAAGTTTGGTGAAGATATCTCATTTCCTTTTCGAGTTATAGCCATTTTAGTAAAATAGGCTCCTCCCACAACATTAATTTATCACCCGCTAGCGACCAGGAATCGAAATTTCGACTTTTTTTCGATAATTATTGATCTTCAGACTCCAAAGAACATTTCTGCACTGGTTTGGTTCCGATCGGGCGAAAAACCAGGGACTAGTTCGCAAAAGTAGGTTTTTGACAAAATTCAAAATGGCGGAAAAATTTGCATACCTGAAATAAAATCGGAGATATACGTTTTGACCTTCAGGCGTCCAGCTTTCCAATGATATAGGACACTTGAGTCTACGACATACGGTCTAGGAGTTATGAGCAGTTTCGCGCTTTTGGTCGCTATAGCGCCACCTATGGGCCAATCTGGGTCATACTTTGATAGGTTCTCCCCAAATTGAGGACTACCATTTGGCCAAGTTTCAAGGTTCCAGCTCTTACGGTTTGGGCTGCACGATGCGTTTTAGGGGAGAATAATAATAATAATAATAATAAAAATCAGTACAATTACAATAGGGTTTCAGCACTTCGTGCTTGAACCCCTAATAATAATAATAATAATAATAATAATAATAAAAATCAGTACAATTACAATAGGGTTTCAGCACTTCGTGCTTGAACCCCTAATAATAATAAAAATCAGTACAATTACAATAGGGTTTCAGCACTTCGTGCTTGAACCCCTAATTAAAGCTGCAAGCAGCATTTATCGGGGTTCAAGCAGTTAAAGCCTTTTAAGCATTTAAGCACAAAAGCATCAAAAGTTAAGATTTATTTAGCAAGCATGTAACCACGGACATAATAGATGGAAAAGACCATTTACAGCCAATACAGGCAGTTTACCATGGGATATATATGGTTTTAAAGCTTTTTAACAGTTATAGCGCCACCTATGGTCCGATCTCCATAGAATTGTTTACTGTGACCTCAAATTGAACCCATACACATGTGTACTGAGTTTGGTGAAGATATCTCATTTACTTCTTGAGTTATAGCCATTTTAGTAAAATAGGCTCCTCCCACAACAATTTAGCACATTCTAGTATTATTTACTATGATTCTAGCATGATTTGCCATATTCTAGCATAATTTACCATGATATACTACATTCTAGTATGATTTACCATTGTTTACTGTGATTCTAGCATGGATTACCATAGTTTATCATGATTTATCATAGTTTACCATGATTTACCCTGTTCTAGCATAGTTTACCATGATTTACCATGTTCTAGCATGATTTACCATGATATACCACATTCTAACATGATTTACCATAGTTTATTATGATTTATCATGGCTTACCATGATTTACCCTGTTCTAGCATAGTTTACCATGATTTACCATGTTCTAGCATGATGTACCATGATATACTATGTTCTAGAATGATGTACCAGGATTGTAGTATGATTTACCTTGATACACCACATTCTAGTATCATTTATTGATTTACCATGTTTTTAGTGTGATTTAACCATGATTTACCACATTGCTAGCAATTATGTGAAGTATCAGTAAAAATGAAGTGATAAACTCTGACAAAATATGATTGTGCTACAATAGTAATTGTTATATAAGTGATTTTTTAGTGTTTTATTGTTATATAAGTGATTTTTAGTGTCTAATGAATGCAAAAGCATATGTGGGTAGACATTAATAAGTAGAATGGCCAGCAGAGGGCAGTAGAAGACCACATATTGGCTCACTTTCACTTTAAACTTCTTGATTTTCACCATTTTTCTGCACTAAAGCAAAGCAGTTTTTCCATTTTAAATCCATAATGCATGTTAACACACACACACACACACACACACAAGACAAATGTTGTTTTTTCAATGCTATTGGGATATGTCATTATGAAAATATATTTGAATGGTCTATAAACATTTCACAAAGTCTTTGTAAGCTATTAATCAGATCATTCAGAATTTATTCAGAAACCTAAGACTACACACACACATTATATTGTAGATACAGACATTTGAAATATATGATGTGATCAAACTGTCAATACTAATAATTTAACAGATGGATTTTTGACTAAATGTAATTGTAAATGTTAAAATAGTGATTTTATAAAGTCTAAATATAAATTATAGAACAATATGACAACATGACTATTTTAAACAGCAGGGGGCAGTAAAATACCACTTCTTGGCTTAATATGTCATTATATTCATATCATTTTCACCTTTTTAACTGTTATAGAGGCAAATTTTGTCAGATCTGTCTGAAAATTTTCATGCATGTTCAGAGTGATATTTCACATGTTCTGACTTGTTTTTAAGAAGGTTTGAACATTCATTAAAGAGATATAGGCTTTCGGGGACACTTGGTAAAGGCCACATTTTGAAGTGAACCTATTATAGCTACCCAAATGAAGTAGTTCAACTTTTTCTGACAATTATTGTTCTAGTGAGTCCAGAGAATTGTATTGCACTAGTTTTTAACATTATGATATGAAAATTATATATTCAGAGATGGAAAAGACCATTTACAGTCAATACAGGCAGTTTACCATAGGAAATATATGGTTTTAAAGATTTTTAACAGTTATAGCGCCACCTATCGTCCGATCTCCATGAAATTTTGCATGCTTGTTAATGATGTTATGTCACATAAGTTCACCAATTTTTGTGAAGTTCTGGGTTTTTATTTAGGATTTATAGGCTTTTTAATGTATTTTTCCATGCCCATTTTATAAATGATCCTATTACAGCCATCCAAATGCAAAAGTTCAACTTTTTTTTGATAATTATTGATCTAGAGAGTCCAGAGAATTGTCCTAGACTGGTCTGGTTCCGATCGGGCAAAAAACCTAGGACTAGTTCGCAAAAGTAGGTTTTAAACATATTCATGAATATTTAATGAACGGTTTGATTGACAGAAATGGTTCTTGAGGCAAAGTTGTTCAGCATGAGCAGATATATCAAATGATATGCTTTTTGTGACGATAAGTGTAACACCACGTGATTACAGAGCCAAAAAACTCGTTAGCGCCAACTAGTGGCCGATTTCTTTCAAAATTCTTACAGACCTCTAGGGCCATGAGTCGAACATGCCCATCGAGTTTCGTTCCGATCGGCCTCCGTTAACCTTGTCTAATAGGTGCTCAACTTCATTGGCCAATGGCGGCCATGTTTTTTGAGATACGCCAATGTCCTCATAGACATACATGGCACCTTGGACCAAGACACTGCATACCAATTTTCCAGTCAATCGGACTAACGGTCAGGTGGTTATAGCCCTTTTCATGTTTTTTTCATGTTATAGCGCCACCTAGTGTTCAATCGTCGCGATTTTTTTACTGTGACCCCAGAATGAACCCATACACATGTGTACCGAGTTTGGTGAAGCTATCTTATTTACTTTTTAAGTTATAGCCATTTTAGTAAAATAGGCTCCTCCCACAACGATTATTTTGCGCCCCCTAGCGTCCATGAATCGAAATTTCAACATTTTTTCGATAATTATTGATCTTCAGACTCCAGAGAACATTTCTGCACTGGTTTGGCTCCGATCGGGCAAAAAACCAGGGACTAGTTCGCAAAAGTAGATTTTCGACAAAATTCAAAATGGCGGAAAATCTATCATGACGGCAATGAAATCGGAGATATACGTTTTGTTCGTCAGGCGTCCAGCTTTCCAATGATATAAGACACTTGAGTCTGCGACATACGGTCTAGGAGTTATGAGCAGTTTCGCGCTTTTGGTTGCTATAGCGCCACCTATGGGCCAATCGGGGTCATAATCTCTGAACCTCTCCTCGATTTTTGTACTACCATCTGGCAAAGTTTCAATGCTCTAGCCCTTACGGTTTGGGCTGCACGATGCGTTTTACGGCAGAATAATAATAATAATAATAATAATAATTAAAGCTGCAAGCAGCATTTATCGGGGTTCAAGCAGTTAAAGCCTTTTAAGCATTTAAGCACAAAAGCATCAAAAGTTAAGATTTATTTAGCAAGCATGTAACCACGGACATAATAGATGGAAAAGACCATTTACAGCCAATACAGGCAGTTTACCATGGGATATATATGGTTTTAAAGCTTTTTAACAGTTATAGCGCCACCTATGGTCCGATCTCCATAGAATTGTTTACTGTGACCTCAAATTGAACCCATACACATGTGTACTGAGTTTGGTGAAGATATCTCATTTACTTCTTGAGTTATAGCCATTTTAGTAAAATAGGCTCCTCCCACAACAATTTAGCACATTCTAGTATTATTTACTATGATTCTAGCATGATTTGCCATATTCTAGCATAATTTACCATGATATACTACATTCTAGTATGATTTACCATTGTTTACTGTGATTCTAGCATGGATTACCATAGTTTATCATGATTTATCATAGTTTACCATGATTTACCCTGTTCTAGCATAGTTTACCATGATTTACCATGTTCTAGCATGATTTACCATGATATACCACATTCTAACATGATTTACCATAGTTTATTATGATTTATCATGGCTTACCATGATTTACCCTGTTCTAGCATAGTTTACCATGATTTACCATGTTCTAGCATGATGTACCATGATATACTATGTTCTAGAATGATGTACCATGATTGTAGTATGATTTACCTTGATACACCACATTCTAGTATCATTTATTGATTTACCATGTTTTTAGTGTGATTTAACCATGATTTACCACATTGCTAGCAATTATGTGAAGTATCAGTAAAAATGAAGTGATAAACTCTGACAAAATATGATTGTGCTACAATAGTAATTGTTATAAGTGATTTTTTAGTGTTTTATTGTTATATAAGTGATTTTTAGTGTCTAATGAATGCAAAAGCATATGTGGGTAGACATTAATAAGTAGAATGGCCAGCAGAGGGCAGTAGAAGACCACATATTGGCTCACTTTCACTTTAAACTTCTTGATTTTCACCATTTTTCTGCACTAAAGCAAACCAGTTTTTCCATTTTAAATCCATAATGCATGTTAACACACACACACACACACACACACACACACACAAGACAAATGTTGTTTTTTCAATGCTATTGGGATATGTCATTATGAAAATATATTTGAATGGTCTATAAACATTTCACAAAGTCTTTGTAAGCTATTAATCAGATCATTCAGAATTTATTCAGAAACCTAAGACTACACACACACATTATATTGTAGATACAGACATTTGAAATATATGATGTGATCAAACTGTCAATACTAATAATTTAACAGATGGATTTTTGACTAAATGTAATTGTAAATGTTAAAATAGTGATTTTATAAAGTCTAAATATAAATTATAGAACAATATGACAACATGACTATTTTAAACAGCAGGGGGCAGTAAAATACCACTTCTTGGCTTAATATGTCATTATATTCATATCATTTTCACCTTTTTAACTGTTATAGAGGCAAATTTTGTCAGATCTGTCTGAAAATTTTCATGCATGTTCAGAGTGATATTTCACATGTTCTGACTTGTTTTTAAGAAGGTTTGAACATTCATTAAAGAGATATAGGCTTTCGGGGACACTTGGTAAAGGCCACATTTTGAAGTGAACCTATTATAGCTATCCAAATGAAGTAGTTCAACTTTTTCTGACAATTATTGTTCTAGTGAGTCCAGAGAATTGTATTGCACTAGTTTTTAACATTATGATATGAAAATTATATATTCAGAGATGGAAAAGACCATTTACAGTCAATACAGGCAGTTTACCATAGGAAATATATGGTTTTAAAGATTTTTAACAGTTATAGCGCCACCTATCGTCCGATCTCCATGAAATTTTGCATGCTTGTTAATGATGTTATGTCACATAAGTTCACCAATTTTTGTGAAGTTCTGGGTTTTTATTTAGGATTTATAGGCTTTTTAATGTATTTTTCCATGCCCATTTTATAAATGATCCTATTACAGCCATCCAAATGCAAAAGTTCAACTTTTTTTTGATAATTATTGATCTAGAGAGTCCAGAGAATTGTCCTAGACTGGTCTGGTTCCGATCGGGCAAAAAACCTAGGACTAGTTCGCAAAAGTAGGTTTTAGACATATTCATGAATATTTAATGAACGGTTTGATTGACAGAAATGGTTCTTGAGGCAAAGTTGTTCAGCATGAGCAGATATATCAAATGATATGCTTTTTGTGACGATAAGTGTAACACCACGTGATTACAGAGCCAAAAAACTCGTTAGCGCCAACTAGTGGCCGATTTCTTTCAAAATTCTTACAGACCTCTAGGGCCATGAGTCGAACATGCCCATCGAGTTTCGTTCCGATCGGCCTCCGTTAACCTTGTCTAATAGGTGCTCAACTTCATTGGCCAATGGCGGCCATGTTTTTTGAGATACGCCAATGTCCTCATAGACATACATGGCACCTTGGACCAAGACACTGCATACCAATTTTCAAGTCAATCGGACTAACGGTCAGGTGGTTATAGCCCTTTTCATGTTTTTTTCATGTTATAGCGCCACCTAGTGTTCAATCGTCGCGATTTTTTTACTGTGACCCCAGAATGAACCCATACACATGTGTACCGAGTTTGGTGAAGCTATCTTATTTACTTTTTAAGTTATAGCCATTTTAGTAAAATAGGCTCCTCCCACAACGATTATTTTGCGCCCCCTAGCGTCCATGAATCGAAATTTCAACATTTTTTCGATAATTATTGATCTTCAGACTCCAGAGAACATTTCTGCACTGGTTTGGCTCCGATCGGGCAAAAAACCAGGGACTAGTTCGCAAAAGTAGATTTTCGACAAAATTCAAAATGGCGGAAAATCTATCATGGCGGAAATGAAATCGGAGATATACGTTTTGTTCGTCAGGCGTCCAGCTTTCCAATGATATAAGACACTTGAGTCTGCGACATACGGTCTAGGAGTTATGAGCAGTTTCGCGCTTTTGGTTGCTATAGCGCCACCTATGGGCCAATCGGGGTCATAATCTCTGAACCTCTCCTCGATTTTTGTACTACCATCTGGCAAAGTTTCAATGCTCTAGCCCTTACGGTTTGGGCTGCACGATGCGTTTTACGGCAGAAGAATAATAATAATAATAATAATTAAAGCTGCAAGCAGCATTTATCGGGGTTCAAGCAGTTAAGGCCTTTAAGGCATTTAAGCACAAAAGCATCAAAAGTTATTAAGATTTATTTAGCAAGCATGTAACCACTGACATAATAGATGGAAAAGACCATTTACAGCCAATACAGGCAATTTGCCATGGGATATATATGGTTTTAAAGCTTTTTAACAGTTATAGCGCCACCTATGCTCCGATCTCCATAGAATTGTTTACTGTGACCTCAAATTGAACCCATACACATGTGTACTGAGTTTGGTGAAGATATCTCATTTACTTCTTGAGTTATAGCCATTTGAGTAAAATAGGCTCCTCCCACAACGATTTGCCACATTCTAGAATTATTTAATATGATTCTAGCATGATTTACTATCATATACCATGTTCCAGAATGATTTATTAGGATTCTAGCATGATTTACCTTGATACACCTCATTTCAGTATTATTTACTATGATTTACAATGTTTCTAGCATGATTAACCACATTACTAGCAAATATGTGAAGTGTCAGTGCAAATGAGGTGATGAACACTGACAAAATATTATTGTGTTATAATAGTTAGTTATATACGTGATTTTTAGTGTGTGTCCAAGTATGAATGCAAAAGCACATGTAAAATATTTCATTATTAAGTAGAATGGCCAGCAGAGGGCAGTAGAAGACCACTTATTGGCTCACTTTCACTTTAAACCAGTTTTCTGCACTAAAGCAAACCAGTTTTTCCATGTTAACTCAATGCATGCTTACACACACACACACACACACACACACACACACACACACACACACACACACACACACACACACACACACAAACACACACACACACACACACACACACACACACACACACACACAAACACACACACACACACACACACATACACACACAGCATAGTTAACCGTGATTTACCATGATATACCACGTTCTAGTATTATTTACCAGGAGATAAACGACAATCTAGTATTATTTACTTTGATTTACCATGTTTCTAGCCTGATTTATCACATTACTAGCAATTATTTGAAGTGTCAGTGCAAATAAAGTGATTAACACTGACAAAATATGATTGTGTTATAATAGTTATTGCTATATAAGTGATTTTTTTTGTGTGTATTCAAGTATGAATGCAAGCACATGTTGAAATATTTCATTAATAAGTAGAATGGCCAGCAGAGGGCAGTAGAAGACCACTTATTGGCTCACTTTCACTTTAAACCAGTTTTCTGCACTAAAGCAAACCAGTTTATCTATGTTAACTCAATGCATGCTTACACACACACACACACACACACACACACACACACACACACACACACACACACACACACACACACACACACACACACACAGAGCATAGTTAACCATGATTTACCATGATTTACCACATTACTAGCAATTATTTGAAGTGTCAGTGCAAATAAAGTGATTAACACTGACAAAATATGATTGTGTTATAATAGTTATTGCTATATAAGTGATTTTTAGTGTGTATTCAAGTATAAATGCAAGCACATGTGGAAAAATTTAATTAATAAGTAGAATGGCCAGCAGAGGGCAGTAGAAGACCACTTATTGGCTCACTTTCACTTTAAACCTCATGATTTTGACCAGTTTTCTGCACTAAAGCAAACCAGTGTTTCCATGTTAACTCAATAATGCATAATTGCTACATATGCTACACACAATAATGCTACACACACACACACACACACACACACACACACACACACACACACACACACACACACACACAAATGTTTCAGTGATATTGGTGTCACATTCACCTTCATCACATTCACCTTCTGTCTTCATCACATTCACCATCTGTCGTCATCACCTGCACCTGCTCCTCATCACCCTCCTCATCATCACCTGCTCCTCATCATCATAACCGTCACCTGTTGTCCTTGTCTTGATCTGTGTATTTAAGTTCCCCTCTCATCCATTATCATTGTCGGTTATTGTTTGTGCACTAGCACTCTGTTATGTTTGTTTTCATGTTGGAAAATAAAACCTTTGTTATATTTGTACCACACACACACACACACACACACACACACACACACACACACACACACACACACACACACACACACACCATCATTTATCATGATTTACCATGGCTGATACCAATACCAATATGAGAAAATGACTATTTTAAACAGCAGGGGGCAGTAAAATACCACTTATTGGCTTAACATGCCATTAAATCATATCATTTTCACCTTTTTAACTGTTATAGAGGCAAATTTTGTCCGATCTGTCTGAAAATTTTCATGCTTGTTCAGGGTGATATTTCACACGTTCTGACTTGTTTTTAAGAAGGTCTGAGCATTGATTAAAGAGATATAGGCTTTCGGGGACACTTGGTAAAGGCCAGATTTTGAAGTGAACCTATTATAGCTATCCAAATGAAGTAGTTCAACTTTTTCTGACAATTATTGATCTAGTGAGTCCAGAGAATTGTATTGCACTAGTTTTGAACATTATGATATGAAAATTATATGATCAGACATGGAAAAGACCATTTACAGCCAATACAGGCAGTTTACCATAGGAAATATATGGTTTTAAAGCTTTTTAACAGTTATAGCGCCAACTATTGTCCAATCTCCATAAAATTTTGCAAGCTTGTTTGTGATGTTATGACACATATGCTCACCAATTTTTGTGAAGTTCTGAGTTTTCATTTAGGATTTATAGGCTTTTGAGTGTATTTTGCCACACCCATTTTATAAATGACCCTATTACAGCCATACAAATACAAAAGTTCAACTTTTTTTTGATAATTATTGATCTAGAGAGTCCATAGAATTGTCCTAGACTGGTCTGGTTCCGATCGGGCAAAAAACCAGGGACTAGTTCGCAAAAGTAGGTTTTTAACATATTCATGAATATTTAATGAACGGTTTGATTGACAGCAATGGTTCTAGAGGCAAAGTTGTTCAGCATGAGCAGATCTATCAAATGATATGCATTTTGTGACAATATATCTAACACCACGTGATTACAGAGCCATAAAACTCGTTAGCGCCAACTAGTGGCCGATTTCTTTCAAAATTCTTACAGACCTCTAGGGCCATGAGTCGAACATGCCCACCGAGTTTCGTTCCGATCGGCCTCCGTTAACCTTGTCTAATAGGTGCTCAACTTCATTGGCCAATGGCGGCCATGTTTTTTGAGATACACCAATGTCCTCATAGACATACATGGCACCTTGGACCAAGACACTGCATACCAATTTTCAAGTCAATCGGACTAACGGTCAGGTGGTTATAGCCTGTTTTATGTTTTTTTCATGTTATAGCGCCACCATGTGGCCAATCGCCGCGATTTTTTTACCGTGTCCTCAGATTGACCTCTTACATATGTGTACCAAGTTTGTTGAAAATACCTCATTTACTTCTGGAGTTATAGCCATTTTAGTAAAATAGGCTCCGCCCACAACGTTAATTTTGCGCCCCCTAGCGACCCTGAATCGAAATTTCAACTTTTTTTCGATAATTATTGATCTTCAGTCTCCAGAGAACAATTCTGCACTGGTTTGGTTCCGATCGAGCAAAAAACCAGGGACTAGTTCGCAAAAGTAGGTTTTCGACAAAATTCAAAATGGCGGAAAATCTATCATGACGGAAATGAAATCGGAGATATACGTTTTGTTCGTCAGACGACCAGCTTTCCAATGATATAAGACACTTGTGTCTACGACATACGGTCCAGGAGTTATGACCACTTTCGCGCTTTTGGTTGTTATAGCGCCACCTATGGGCCAATCGAGGTCATAATTTGATAACCTCTCCTCGATTTTTGTACTACCATCTGGCAAAGTTTCAAAGCTCTAGCCCTTACGGTTTGGGCTGCACGATGCGTTTTACGGCAGAATAATAATAATAATAATAATAATAAAAATCAGTACAATTACAATAGGGTTTCAGCACTTCGTGCTTGAACCCCTAAAAATCAGTACAATTACAATAGGGTTTCAGCACTTCGTGCTTGAACCCCTAAAAATCAGTACAATTACAATAGGGTTTCAGCACTTCGTGCTTGAACCCCTAATAATAATAATTAAAGCTGCAAGCAGCATTTATCGGGGTTCAAGCAGTTAAGGCCTTTAAGGCATTTAAGCACAAAAGCATCAAAAGTTATTAAGATTTATTTAGCAAGCATGTAACCACTGACATAATAGATGGAAAAGACCATTTACAGCCAATACAGGCAATTTGCCATGGGATATATATGGTTTTAAAGCTTTTTAACAGTTATAGCGCCACCTATGCTCCGATCTCCATAGAATTGTTTACTGTGACCTCAAATTGAACCCATACACATGTGTACTGAGTTTGGTGAAGATATCTCATTTACTTCTTGAGTTATAGCCATTTGAGTAAAATAGGCTCCTCCCACAACGATTTGCCACATTCTAGAATTATTTAATATGATTCTAGCATGATTTACTATCATATACCATGTTCCAGAATGATTTATTAGGATTCTAGCATGATTTACCTTGATACACCTCATTTCAGTATTATTTACTATGATTTACAATGTTTCTAGCATGATTAACCACATTACTAGCAAATATGTGAAGTGTCAGTGCAAATGAGGTGATGAACACTGACAAAATATTATTGTGTTATAATAGTTAGTTATATACGTGATTTTTAGTGTGTGTCCAAGTATGAATGCAAAAGCACATGTAAAATATTTCATTATTAAGTAGAATGGCCAGCAGAGGGCAGTAGAAGACCACTTATTGGCTCACTTTCACTTTAAACCAGTTTTCTGCACTAAAGCAAACCAGTTTTTCCATGTTAACTCAATGCATGCTTACACACACACACACACACACACACACACACACACACACACAAACACACACACACACACACACACACACACACACACACACACACACACACACACACACATACACACACACACAGCATAGTTAACCATGATTTACCATGATATACCACGTTCTAGTATTATTTACCAGGAGATAAACGACAATCTAGGATTATTTACTTTGATTTACCATGTTTCTAGCCTGATTTATCACATTACTAGCAATTATTTGAAGTGTCAGTGCAAATAAAGTGGTTAACACTGACAAAATATGATTGTGTTATAATAGTTATTGCTATATAAGTGATTTTTTTTGTGTGTATTCAAGTATGAATGCAAGCACATGTTGAAATATTTCATTAATAAGTAGAATGGCCAGCAGAGGGCAGTAGAAGACCACTTATTGGCTCACTTTCACTTTAAACCAGTTTTCTGCACTAAAGCAAACCAGTTTATCCATGTTAACTCAATGCATGCTTACACACACACACACACACACACACACACACACACACACACACACACACACACACACACACACACACACACACACACACACACACACACACACACACACACACACACACAGAGCATAGTTAACCATGATTTACCATGATTTACCACATTACTAGCAATTATTTGAAGTGTCAGTGCAAATAAAGTGATTAACACTGACAAAATATGATTGTGTTATAATAGTTATTGCTATATAAGTGATTTTTAGTGTGTATTCAAGTATAAATGCAAGCACATGTGGAAAAATTTAATTAATAAGTAGAATGGCCAGCAGAGGGCAGTAGAAGACCACTTATTGGCTCACTTTCACTTTAAACCTCATGATTTTGACCAGTTTTCTGCACTAAAGCAAACCAGTGTTTCCATGTTAACTCAATAATGCATAATTGCTACATATGCTACACACAATAATGCTACACACACACACACACACACACACACACACACACACACACACACACACACACACACACACAAATGTTTCAGTGATATTGGTGTCACATTCACCTTCATCACATTCACCTTCTGTCTTCATCACATTCACCATCTGTCGTCATCACCTGCACCTGCTCCTCATCACCCTCCTCATCATCACCTGCTCCTCATCATCATAACCGTCACCTGTTGTCCTTGTCTTGATCTGTGTATTTAAGTTCCCCTCTCATCCATTATCATTGTCGGTTATTGTTTGTGCACTAGCACTCTGTTATGTTTGTTTTCATGTTGGAAAATAAAACCTTTGTTATATTTGTACCACACACACACACACACACACACACACACACACACACACACACACACACACACACACACACACACACACACACACACACACACACACACACACACACCATCATTTATCATGATTTACCATGGCTGATACCAATACCAATATGAGAAAATGACTATTTTAAACAGCAGGGGGCAGTAAAATACCACTTATTGGCTTAACATGCCATTAAATCATATCATTTTCACCTTTTTAACTGTTATAGAGGCAAATTTTGTCCGATCTGTCTGAAAATTTTCATGCTTGTTCAGGGTGATATTTCACACGTTCTGACTTGTTTTTAAGAAGGTCTGAGCATTGATTAAAGAGATATAGGCTTTCGGGGACACTTGGTAAAGGCCAGATTTTGAAGTGAACCTATTATAGCTATCCAAATGAAGTAGTTCAACTTTTTCTGACAATTATTGATCTAGTGAGTCCAGAGAATTGTATTGCACTAGTTTTGAACATTATGATATGAAAATTATATGATCAGACATGGAAAAGACCATTTACAGCCAATACAGGCAGTTTACCATAGGAAATATATGGTTTTAAAGCTTTTTAACAGTTATAGCGCCAACTATTGTCCAATCTCCATAAAATTTTGCAAGCTTGTTTGTGATGTTATGACACATATGCTCACCAATTTTTGTGAAGTTCTGAGTTTTCATTTAGGATTTATAGGCTTTTGAGTGTATTTTGCCACACCCATTTTATAAATGACCCTATTACAGCCATACAAATACAAAAGTTCAACTTTTTTTTGATAATTATTGATCTAGAGAGTCCATAGAATTGTCCTAGACTGGTCTGGTTCCGATCGGGCAAAAAACCAGGGACTAGTTCGCAAAAGTAGGTTTTTAACATATTCATGAATATTTAATGAACGGTTTGATTGACAGCAATGGTTCTAGAGGCAAAGTTGTTCAGCATGAGCAGATCTATCAAATGATATGCATTTTGTGACAATATATCTAACACCACGTGATTACAGAGCCATAAAACTCGTTAGCGCCAACTAGTGGCCGATTTCTTTCAAAATTCTTACAGACCTCTAGGGCCATGAGTCGAACATGCCCACCGAGTTTCGTTCCGATCGGCCTCCGTTAACCTTGTCTAATAGGTGCTCAACTTCATTGGCCAATGGCGGCCATGTTTTTTGAGATACACCAATGTCCTCATAGACATACATGGCACCTTGGACCAAGACACTGCATACCAATTTTCAAGTCAATCGGACTAACGGTCAGGTGGTTATAGCCTGTTTTATGTTTTTTTCATGTTATAGCGCCACCATGTGGCCAATCGCCGCGATTTTTTTACCGTGTCCTCAGATTGACCTCTTACATATGTGTACCAAGTTTGTTGAAAATACCTCATTTACTTCTGGAGTTATAGCCATTTTAGTAAAATAGGCTCCGCCCACAACGTTAATTTTGCGCCCCCTAGCGACCCTGAATCGAAATTTCAACTTTTTTTCGATAATTATTGATCTTCAGTCTCCAGAGAACAATTCTGCACTGGTTTGGTTCCGATCGAGCAAAAAACCAGGGACTAGTTCGCAAAAGTAGGTTTTCGACAAAATTCAAAATGGCGGAAAATCTATCATGACGAAAATGAAATCGGAGATATACGTTTTGTTCGTCAGACGACCAGCTTTCCAATGATATAAGACACTTGTGTCTACGACATACGGTCCAGGAGTTATGACCACTTTCGCGCTTTTGGTTGTTATAGCGCCACCTATGGGCCAATCGAGGTCATAATTTGATAACCTCTCCTCGATTTTTGTACTACCATCTGGCAAAGTTTCAAAGCTCTAGCCCTTACGGTTTGGGCTGCACGATGCGTTTTACGGCAGCAGAATAATAATAATAATAATAATAATAATAAAAATCAGCACAAATACAATAGGGTTTCAGCACTTCGTGCTTGAACCCCTAAAAATCAGTACAATTACAATAGGGTTTCAGCACTTCGTGCTTGAACCCCTAATTAAAGCTGCAAGCAGCATTTATCGGGGTTCAAGCATTTAAGGCCTTTAAGCACATAAGCATTTAAGACATTAAGTTTTATTTGGAAAGCTTTTAACCACTGAAATAATAGATGGAAAAGACCATTTACAGCCAAAACAGGCAATTTACCATAGGAAATATATGGTTTTCAAAGCTTTTTGACAGTTATAGCGCCAGCTATTGTCCGATCTCCATGAAATTTTGCACGCTTGTTTACAATGTTATGGCACATATGCTCACCAATTTTTGTGAAGTTCTGAGTTTTCGTTTAGGATTTATAGGCTTTTGAGTGCATTTTGCCACGCCCATTTTCTTTATGACCCAATTATAGCCATACGAAAAATTCAAAAGTTCAACTTTTTTTCGATAATTATTGATCAGGAGAGTCCAGAGAATTGTCCTAGACTGGCCTGGTTCCGATCGGGCAAAAAACCTAGGACTAGTTCGCAAAAGTAGGTTTTTAACATATTAATGAATAATTAATGAACAGTTTGATTGACAGCAATGGTTCTTGAGGCAAAGTTGTTCAGGATGAGGAGATCTATCAAATGATATGCATATTGTGTGGATATTTGTAACACCACGTGATTACAGAGCCGTAAAACTCGTTAGCGCCAACTAGTGGCCGATTTCTTTCAAAATTCTTACAGACCTTTAGGGCCATGAGCCGAACATGCCCATTGAGTTTCGTTCCGATCGGCCTCCGTTAACCTTGTCTAATAGGTGCTCAAACTTCGTTGGCCAATGGCGGCCATGTTTTTTGAGATACGCCAATGTCCTCATAGACATACATGGCACCTTGGACCAAGACACTGCATACCAATTTTCAAGTCAATCGGACTAACGGTCAGGTGGTTATAGCCTGTTTTATGTTTTTTTCATTTTATAGCGCCACCATGAGGCCAATCGTCGCGATTTTTTTACTGTGACCCCAGAGTAAGCTCATACACATGTGTACCAAGTTTGGTGAAGATACCTCATTTACACCGGGAGTTATAGCCATTTTAGTAAAATAGGCCCCTCCCACAACGTACGTTTTGGCGCCCCTTAGCGACCGTGAATCGAAATTTCCACTTTTTTTCGATAATTATTGATATTCAGTCTCCAGAGAACATTTCTGCACTAGTTTGGTTCCAATCGGGCAAAAAACCAGGGACTAGTTCGCAAAAGTAGATTTTTGACAAAATTCAAAATGGCGGAAAATCTATCATGGCAGAAATGAAATCGGAGATATACGTTTTGTTCGTCAGGCGTCCAGCTTTCCAATGATATAAGACACTTGAGTCTACGACATACGGTCTAGGAGTTATGAGCAGTTTCGCGCTTTTGGTTGTTATAGCGCCACCTATGGGCCAATCGGGGTCATAATCTCTGAACCTTTCCTCGATTTTTGTACTACCATCTGTCAAAGTTTCAAAGTTCCAGCTCTTACGGTTTGGGCTGCACGATGCGTTTTACGGCGGAATAATAATAATAATAATTAAAGCTGCAAGCAGCATTTATCGGGGTTCAAGCATTTAAGGCCTTTAAGCACATAAGCATTTAAGACATTAAGTTTTATTTAGAAAGCTTTTAACCACTGAAATAATAGATGGAAAAGTCCATTTACAGCCAATACAGGCAATTTACCATAGGAAATATATGGTTTTCAAACCTTTTTAACAGTTATAGCGCCACCTATGGTCCGATCAACATGAAATTTGGCATGCTTGTTTAGAATATTATGGCACATATGCTCACCAATTTTCGTGAAGTTCTGAGTTTTCGTTTAGGATTTATAAGCTTTTGAGTGCATTTTGCCACGCCCATTTTCTTTATGACCCAATTATAGCCATACGAAAAATTCAAAAGTTCAACTTTTTTTCGATAATTATTGATCAGGAGAGTCCAGAGAATTGTCCTAGACTGGTCTGGTTCCGATCGGGCGAAAAACCAGGGACTAGTTCGCAAAAGTAGGTTTTTAACATATTCGCGAATAATTAATGAACGATTTGATTGACAGCAATGGTTCTTGAGGCAATGTTGTTCAGCATGAGCAGATCTATCAAATGATATGCATTTTGTGACAATAAGTGTAACACCACGTGATTACAGAGCCGTAAAACTCGTTAGCGCCAACTAGTGGCTGATTTCTTTCAAAATTCTTACAGACCTCTAGGGCTATGAGTTGAACATGCCCATTGAGTGTCGTTCCGATCGGCCTCCGTTAACCTTGTCTAATAGGTGCTCAAACTTCATTGGCCGATGGCGGCCATGTTTTTCGAGATACACCAATGTCCTCATAGACATACATGACACCTTGGGCCAAGACACTGCATACCAATTTTCAAGTCAATCGGACTAACGGTCAGGTGGTTAAAGCCTGTTTTATGTTTTTTTCATGTTATAGCGCCACCATGTGGCCAATCGCCGCGATTTTTTTACTGTGACCTCAGATTGACCTCTTACACATGTTTACCGAGTTTGGTGAAGATACCTCATTTACTTCTGGAGTTATAGCCATTTTAGTAAAATAGGCCCCTCCCACAACGTACGTTTTGGCGCCCCTTAGCGTCCGTGAATCGAAATTTCAACTTTTTTTCGATAATTATTGATATTCAGACTCCAGAGAACATTTCTGTACTGGTTTGGTTCCGATCGGGCGAAAAACCTAGGACTAGTTCGCAAAAGTAGGTTTTTGGCAAAATTCAAAATGGCGGAAAATCTATCATGGCGGAAATGAAATCGGAGATATACGTTTTGTTCGTCAGGCATCCAGCTTTCCAATGATATAAGACACTTGAGTCTACGACATACGGTCTAGGAGTTCTGAGCAGTTTTGCGCTTTTGGTCGCTGTAGCGCCACCTATGGGCCGATTTGGCTAAGTCCGTGTATCTGAGTAGCGAGCAATACTACTACCATTTGACCAAGTATCACGTCTCTAGGCCTTACGGTTTTGGCTGCACGATGCGTTTTAGGGAAGAATAATAATAATAATAAAAATCAGGGCAATTACAATAGGGTTTCAGCACTTCGTGCTTGAACCCCTAATAAAAATCAGTACAATTACAATAGGGTTTCAGCACTTCGTGCTTGAACCCCTAATAATAATAAAGCTGCAAGCAGCATTTAGCGGGGTTCAAGCATTTAGGGTCTTTAAGCACATAAGGCAGTTTAGTGAGTTGTCTGAGTTTTTGTTTAGGATTTACAGGCTTTTGAGTGTTTTTTGCCATACCCATTTTCTAAATGATCCTGTTATGGCTACCCAATGGGTAAAGTTAAAGTTTTTTATATAATTAATAATCTAGAGCTTCCAGAGAATTGTACTGCACTGGTATATTTCCGATCGGGCGAAAAACCTAGGACTAGTTCGCAAAAGTAGGTTTTTAACATAATAGCAAGTATTTAATGAACAAATTGATTGACAGCAGTAGTTCTTGAGGCAAAGTTGTTCAGTATGAGGAGATCTATCAAATGATATGCATCACGTGATTACATAGCCGTAAAACCTGTTAGCGTCAACTAGTGGCTGATTTTTCAAAATTCTTACAGACCTCTAGGGCCACGAGTCGAACATGCCCATCGAGTTTCGTTCTGATCGGCCTCCGTTAAGAGCAAACTAACAGCTTTGAATTAAAATGGTGAGGTATCCTGTTGTAAACATCAACCATGCCTGTTGACAGTTTTGTGGGAAGGGAATGAAAAGTTCTCAAATCCACAGCACAGCCTCAGACATAACATTTATATCCATGATCTGCCATTTTCACTATTGTCCTTGCTTGCTTCTTCACAATACCTGCAGATCTTCTGATGATTCGGCTGTGCAGGTCCACATTAACACTGCCTGGCCTAGAACATGGACTGGAAAATGCAAATTTGGGGGGTATAAATATTAATGATCCTGACTCCAACGTCACAGTCGGTGTTATGGTGGGATTCACTCATTTTTCAGCGGTCTTTTGCAAACAGGAGATTTACACAAGAAGGAGGAAACAATGGTGTTTGAGGCTCACGGTATGTCAGTTCCATGTCCAGAACTCTTATCATTCAACTATGCCAAGATAAATACAGTTTTCAATTGTATGGCACCTTTAAAATAGATGATTAGTAATATAATGCTTACTTGGAGTCTGAAATGGCTTTAACAAAAGAAGAAAAATATTCTTAGATTTCTGTTCATTCTAATCATGTACAAATAAAGTAGCACAGTAAGATTACATTTATTTGAATGCATTAGTGAGTGTGTGATTGTGCTGTGTGTGCAGCGTGTCAATACTAAAAGTGAAGGTGTAGTTGATATCTTTGGTGATAATATCTGTAGTAATCATAAAAAAAAACACTTAAGAAATAAAGAATTAAAATTACAAATAATATTCTATTAAGATATGAGTTACAATAACATGATTTGCAATAGTAATAATATCAATAATATATGCACAATACACACAGATTAGACTATCAGGTCTGTGTTTTACAAAAACATTAGTATTGCAGCCAATGTGAGTCTGTGGGATTTATAAACAGACAAAATATGATTTGAAATGTTATTTTAATGATTTTATTAAGTTTAAACAATATTTCAAATGGAAAAAAAATTAAAAATAATATTTTAGTGAGCAGAATGAACCAATGAGTGTTCTTCTTCTGGTGGTTAAAATGTAAATGAAAACAATAATACTTAAACAATAATACTTAATACACTAACCATGCTTGAACACACACATGCACACACATTTTGTTGTAGATGGAGATATTTAAAATAAAAGATAGGTAACAAAATGATAATTGCAAATCTCCTCTGTATAACACCATTTTCAGATTTCAAATTAATCACTGAGAGGCAGAATTGTTCAAACTGAGAGCTCAGTAAAAATGAAGTGATAAACTTTGACAAAACATGACTGTGTTATAATAGGTGATTTTCATGCAAGTAATTTGATATAGTCCAAAAACTAATGCAAAAGCACAGATGAAAATATTTTATTAAGTAGAATGTCCTGCAGAGGGCAGTAGAAGACCACTAATTGACTCACTTTCATTTGAAAGACTTTTTTATCCACCAGTAAAACAAAGCAGTTTCTTCATGTTCTTTCCATTAAGCATGCTTACACACACACACAGACACACACACAAACCCACACACACACACACACACACACACAAAGACAAATATGTTTTCAATGTTTTTAGGATGTGATATTGTGAAAATATCTTCATCTCCTCATCTTGAACAACTTTGCCTCAAGAATCACTAATGTCAATCAAACCGTTCATAATCATAATAAAAAAAATAAAATATATACAAATATCATAATAAAAAAAAACATCATAATAAAAAAGATTGCTTCTTAAAGCATTTGTTTATTTCCAATACTGAAGCGAATTAAAAGATCATGCGTAATCCTGCTGCTCCCTCTAGTGGACAACAGTGGTATTATAGCTTACATTTTACAGTTGAAGTGTTTGAATGAATGGGAATTTGTTTTTTTACTTATATCTCAGGAACCAAAAAGCGAAAAATTCTGAAACTCAGAGCATAGATAGTGCTTGAGGAGCCCTGTTGAATGAGACCATCAATGTGTTTTTGGGCGATTGGGGCTGGGAGTTATGACTGTTATAAGGCATATCTGTTCGGGCTATTATCTCTGGAATGCCCAGGGCAAATAACACCACATTTGAATCGAAGCTAGCCAAGGACGCGCCCTTTCCAACGAGCTCTCACACAATGTTCGGGGTGGTCTGGGTCGGGAGCAATGGCCGTTCAAAATCGGGGGTCCCGCGGATTCGCGATGCGCGGGGGGCGCGCTCCCGAGGCCCGCGACGACACGTTTCGATCAAGAGCCCGGAGAGGTCCTCACCATCAAAATTTGAGCGCGCAACGACTTTCCGTTTTCGAGTTATGAATGGATTTGTATTCGGGGGCGTGGCTTAAATGCCGTTATACTTTCGTTTCATTTCATTCATTTACTTTCGTCCATTTCCATATCTCAGTGTAACACAATTGTCAATAGTAATACTCAATAGATGAGTTTTGACAAAATGTGATTGTAAATGTTAAAATAATGATTTTAAAAAGTCTAAATATGAATTTTATAACAATATTAGGGAGTAGTATGATGAAATGACAGCAGGGGGCAGTAAAATACCACTTATTGGCTTAATATGTCATTATATTCATATAAAATCACCATTTGAAGAAGTTAAACTTTTTTTCTGATAATTATTGATCTAGAGAGTTCAGAGAATTGTGCTGCACTGGTTTTGAACATTATGATATGAACATTATATGATAAAAGATAGAAGACATCATTTACAGCAAATACAGGCAATTTACCATAGGAAATATATGGTTTTAAAGCGTTTTAACAGTTATAGCGCCAACTATCGTCCGATCTCCATAGAATTTTTCATGCTTGTTAATGATGTTATGTCACATATGCTGACCAATTTTTGTGAAGTTCTGAGTTTTTATTTAGGATTTATAGGCTTTTTAATGTATTTTGACACGCCCGTTTTATAAATGACCCTATTACAGCCATCCAAATGCAAAAGTTCAACTTTTTTTTGATAATTATTGATCTAGAGAGTCCAGAGAATTGTCCTACACTGGTCTGGTTCCGATCGGGCAAAAAACCTAGGACTAGTTCGCAAAAGTAGGTTTTTAACATATTAATGAATAATTAATGAACAGTTTGATTGACAGCAATGGTTCTTGAGGCAAAGTTGTTCAGGATGAGGAGATCTATCAAATGATATGCATATTGTGTGGATATTTGTAACACCACGTGATTACAGAGCCGTAAAACTCGTTAGCGCCAACTAGTGGCCGATTTCTTTCAAAATTCTTACAGACCTTTAGGGCCATGAGCCGAACATGCCCATTGAGTTTCGTTCCGATCGGCCTCCGTTAACCTTGTCTAATAGGTGCTCAAACTTCGTTGGCCGATGGCGGCCATGTTTTTTGAGATACGCCAATGTCCTCATACACATACATGGCACCTTAGACCAAGACACTGCATACCAATTTTCAAGTCAATCGGACTAACGGTCAGGTGGTTATAGCCTGTTTTATGTTTTTTTCATTTTATAGCGCCACCATGAGGCCAATCGTCGCGATTTTTTTACTGTGACCCCAGAGTAAGCTCATACACATGTGTACCAAGTTTGGTGAAGATACCTCATTTACATCGGGAGTTATAGCCATTTTAGTAAAATAGGCCCCTCCCACAACGTACGTTTTGGCGCCCCTTAGCGACCGTGAATCGAAATTTCCACTTTTTTTCGATAATTATTGATATTCAGTCTCCAGAGAACATTTCTGCACTAGTTTGGTTCCAATCGGGCAAAAAACCAGGGACTAGTTCGCAAAAGTAGATTTTTGACAAAATTCAAAATGGCGGAAAATCTATCATGGCGGAAATAAAATCGGAGATATACGTTTTGTTCGTCAGGCATCCAGCTTTCCAATGATATAAGACACTTGAGTCTACGACATACGGTCTAGGAGTTATGAGCAGTTTCGCGCTTTTGGTTGTTATAGCGCCACCTATGGGCCAATCGGGGTCATAATCTCTGAACCTTTCCTCGATTTTTGTACTACCATCTGTCAAAGTTTCAAAGTTCCAGCTCTTACGGTTTGGGCTGCACGATGCGTTTTACGGCAGAATAATAATAATAATAATTAAAGCTGCAAGCAGCATTTATCGGGGTTCAAGCATTTAAGGCCTTTAAGCACATAAGCATTTAAGACATTAAGTTTTATTTAGAAAGCTTTTAACCACTGAAATAATAGATGGAAAAGTCCATTTACAGCCAATACAGGCAATTTACCATAGGAAATATATGGTTTTAAAGCCTTTTGACTGTTATAGTGCTATCTTTGGTCCGATCTCCATAAAATTTTGCATGCTTGTTAATGATGTTATGTCACATATGCTCACCAATTTTTGTGAAGTTCTGAGTTTTCATTTAGGGTTTATAGGCTTTTTAGTGCATTTTGCCACGCCCCTTTTATAAATAACCCTATTACAGCCATCCTAATGCAAAAGTTTAACTTTTTTTTTGATAATTATTGATCTAGAGTGTCCAGAGAATTGTCCTAGACTGGTCTGGTTCCGATCGGGCAAAAAACCTAGGACTAGTTCGCAAAAGTAGGTTTTTAACATATTCGTAAATATTTATTGAACGGTTTGATTGACATTAATGGTTCTTGAGGCAAAGTTGTTCAACATGAGGAGGTCTATCAAATGATATGCATTTTGTGACGAAATTTGTTACACCACGTGATTACCGAGCCTTAAAACTCGTTAGCGCCAACTAGTGGCCGATTTCTTTCAAAATTCTTACAGACCTCTAGGGGCTTGAGCCGAACATGCCCACCGAGTTTCGTTCCGATCGCACTTCGTTAACCTTCTTTTAATAGGTGCTCAAAACTCATTGGCCAATGGCGGCCATGTTTTTCGAGATACGCCAATATCCTTTTAGACATACATGGCCCCTTGGGCCAAGACACTGCATACCAAATTTCAAGTCAATCGGACTAACGGGCAGGTGTATATACGTTTTTTTTGTTTTATAGCGCCACCATGTGGCCAATCGACGCAATTTTTTTACTGTGACCTCAAATTGACCTCTTACACACGTTTAGCAAGTTTGGTGAAGTTTACTGAATTACTTCTTGAGTTATAGCCATTTTAGTAAAATAGGCTCCTCCCACAACGTTAATTTTGCACCCCCTAGCGACCGTGAATCGAAATTTCAACTTTTTTTCGATAATTATTGATCTTCAGACTCCACAGAACAATTCTGCACTGGTTTGGTTCCGATCGGGCAAAAAAACAGGGACTAGTTCGCAAAAGTAGGTTTTCGACAAAATTCAAAATGGCGGAAAATCTATCATGGCGGAAATAAAATCGGAGATATACGTTTTGTTCGTCAGGCGTCCTGCTTTCCACTGATATAAGACACTTGAGTCTATGACTTACGGTCTAGGAGTTATGAGCAGTTTCGCGCTTTTGGTTGCTATAGCGCCACCTATGGGCCAATCGGGCTCATAATTTGATAACCTCTCCTCGATTTTTGTACTACCATCTGGCAAAGTTTCAAAGCTCCAGCTCTTACGGTTTGGGCTGCACGATGCGTTTTAGCGGAGAAGAAAAATAATAATAATAATAATTAAAGCTGCAAGCAGCATTTATCGGGGTTCAAGCATTTAAGGCCTTTAGGCACATAAGCATTTAAGACATTAAGATTTATTTAGAAAGCTTTTAACCACTGAAATAATAGATGGAAAAGTCCATTTACAGCCAATACAGGCAATTTACCATAGGAAATATGTGTTTTTTAAAGCTTTTTAACAGTTATAGCACCATCTATAGTCCGATCTCCATGAAATTTTGCATGCTTGTTAATGATGTTATGGCACATAAGCTCACCAATTTTCGTGAAGTTCTGAGTTTTTGTTTAGGATTTATAGGCTTTTGAGTGCATTTTGCCACGCCCATTTTCTTTATGACCCAATATACCCATGCGAAAAATGCAAAAGTTCAACTTTTTTTTGATAATTATTGATCTTGAGAGTCCATAGAATTGTCCTAGACTCGTTTGGTTCTGATCGGGCGAAAAACCTAGGACTAGTTCGCAAAAGTAGGTTTTTAACATAATTACGAATATTTAATGAACGGTTTGATTGACAGCAATGGTTCTTGAGGCAAAGTTGTTCAACAAGAGGAGATCTATCAAATGGTATGCATTTTGTGACAATAAGTGTAACACCACGTGATTACAGAGCCATAAAACTCGTTAGCGCCAACTAGTGGCCGATTTCTTTTAAAATTCTTACAGACCTCTAGGGCCATGAGTCGAACATGCCCACCGAGTTTCGTTCCGATAGGCCTCCGTTAACCTTGTCTAATAGGTGCTCAAACTTCATTGGCCGATGGCGGCCATGTTTTTTGAGATACACCAATGTCCTCATAGACATACATGGCACCTTGGACCAAGACACTGCATACCAATTTTCAAGTCAATCGGACTAACGGTCAGGTGGTTATAGCCTGTTTTATGTTTTTTTCATGTTATAGCGCCACCATGTGACCAATCGCCGCGATTTTTTTACCGTGACCTCATATTGACGTCTTAAACATGTGTACCAGGTTTGGTTAAAATACCTCTTTTACTTCTGGAGTTATAGCCATTTTAGTAAAATAGGCTCCTCCCACAACGTTAATTTTGCACCCCCTAGCGACCGTGAATCGAAATTTCAACTTTTTTTTGATAATTATTGATATTCAGACTCCAGAGAACAATTCTGCACTGGTTTGGTTCCGATCGGGCAAAAAACCAGGGACTAGTTCGCAAAAGTAGATTTTCGACAAAATTCAAAATGGCGGAAAATCTATCATGGCGGAAATAAAATCGGAGATATACGTTTTGTTCGTCAGGCGTCCAGCTTTCCAATGATATAAGACACTTGAGTCTATGACTTACGGTCTAGGAGTTATGAGCAGTTTCGCGCTTTTGGTTGCTATAGCGCCACCTATGGGCCAATCGGGGTCATAATTTGATAACCTCTCCTCGATTTTTGTACTACCATATGGCAAAGTTTCAAAGCTCTAGCCCTTACGGTTTGGGCTGCACGATGCGTTTTACGGCAGAATAATAATAATAATTAAAGCTGCAAGCAGCATTTATCGGGGTTCAAGCATTTAAGGCCTTTAGGCACATAAGCATTTAAGACATTAAGATTTATTTAGAAAGCTTTTAACCACTGAAATAATAGATGGAAAAGTCCATTTACAGCCAATACAGGCAATTTACCATAGGAAATATGTGTTTTTTAAAGCTTTTTAACAGTTATAGCACCATCTATAGTCCGATCTCCATGAAATTTTGCATGCTTGTTAATGATGTTATGGCACATAAGCTCACCAATTTTCGTGAAGTTCTGAGTTTTTGTTTAGGATTTATAGGCTTTTGAGTGCATTTTGCCACGCCCATTTTCTTTATGACCCAATATACCCATGCGAAAAATGCAAAAGTTCAACTTTTTTTTGATAATTATTGATCTTGAGAGTCCATAGAATTGTCCTAGACTCGTTTGGTTCTGATCGGGCGAAAAACCTAGGACTAGTTCGCAAAAGTAGGTTTTTAACATAATTACGAATATTTAATGAACGGTTTGATTGACAGCAATGGTTCTTGAGGCAAAGTTGTTCAACAAGAGGAGATCTATCAAATGGTATGCATTTTGTGACAATAAGTGTAACACCACGTGATTACAGAGCCATAAAACTCGTTAGCGCCAACTAGTGGCCGATTTCTTTTAAAATTCTTACAGACCTCTAGGGCCATGAGTCGAACATGCCCACCGAGTTTCGTTCCGATAGGCCTCCGTTAACCTTGTCTAATAGGTGCTCAAACTTCATTGGCCGATGGCGGCCATGTTTTTTGAGATACACCAATGTCCTCATAGACATACATGGCACCTTGGACCAAGACACTGCATACCAATTTTCAAGTCAATCGGACTAACGGTCAGGTGGTTATAGCCTGTTTTATGTTTTTTTCATGTTATAGCGCCACCATGTGACCAATCGCCGCGATTTTTTTACCGTGACCTCATATTGACGTCTTACACATGTGTACCAGGTTTGGTTAAAATACCTCTTTTACTTCTGGAGTTATAGCCATTTTAGTAAAATAGGCTCCTCCCACAACGTTAATTTTGCACCCCCTAGCGACCGTGAATCGAAATTTCAACTTTTTTTTGATAATTATTGATATTCAGACTCCAGAGAACAATTCTGCACTGGTTTGGTTCCGATCGGGCAAAAAACCAGGGACTAGTTCGCAAAAGTAGATTTTCGACAAAATTCAAAATGGCGGAAAATCTATCATGGCGGAAATAAAATCGGAGATATACGTTTTGTTCGTCAGGCGTCCAGCTTTCCAATGATATAAGACACTTGAGTCTATGACTTACGGTCTAGGAGTTATGAGCAGTTTCGCGCTTTTGGTTGCTATAGCGCCACCTATGGGCCAATCGGGGTCATAATTTGATAACCTCTCCTCGATTTTTGTACTACCATATGGCAAAGTTTCAAAGCTCTAGCCCTTACGGTTTGGGCTGCACGATGCGTTTTACGGCAGAATAATAATAATAATAATAATAATAAAAATCAGCACAATTACAATAGGGTTTCAGCACTTCGTGCTTGAACCCCTAATAATAATAATAAAAATCAGCACAATTACAATAGGGTTTCAGCACTTCGTGCTTGAACCCCTAAAAATCAGTACAATTACAATAGGGTTTCAGCACTTCGTGCTTGAACCCCTAATAATAATTAAAGCTGCAAGCAGCATTTATCGGGGTTCAAGCAGTTAAGGCCTTTAAGGCATTTAAGCACAAAAGCATCAAAAGTTATTAAGATTTATTTAGCAAGCATGTAACCACTGACATAATAGATGGAAAAGACCATTTACAGCCAATACAGGCAATTTGCCATGGGATATATATGGTTTTAAAGCTTTTTAACAGTTATAGCGCCACCTATGGTCCGATCTCCATAAAATTGTTTACTGTGACCTCAAATTGAACCCATACACATGTGTACTGAGTTTGGTGAAGATATCTCATTTGCTTCTTGAGTTATAGCCATTTGAGTAAAATAGGCTCCTCCCACAACGATTTGCCACATTCTAGAATTATTTAATATGATTCTAGCATGATTTACTATCATATACCATGTTCCAGAATGATTTATTAGGATTCTAGCATGATTTACCTTGATACACCTCATTTCAGTATTATTTACTATGATTTACAATGTTTCTAGCATGATTAACCACATTACTAGCAATTATGTGAAGTGTCAGTGCAAATGAGGTGATGAACACAGACAAAATATTATTGTGTTATAATAGTTAGTTATATACGTGATTTTTAGTGTGTGTCCAAGTATGAATGCAAAACCACATGTAAAATATTTCATTATTAAGTAGAATGGCCAGCAGAGGGCACTAGAAGACCACTTATTGGCTCACTTTCACTTTAAACCAGTTTTCTGCACTAAAGCAAACCAGTTTTTCCATGTTAACTCAATGCATGCTTACACACACACACACACACACACACACACACACACACACACACACACACACACACGCACACACAGCATAGTTAACCATGATTTACCATGATATACCACGTTCTAGTATTATTTACCAGGAGATAAACGACAATCTAGTATTATTTACTTTGATTTACCATGTTTCTAGCCTGATTTATCACATTACTAGCAATTATTTGAAGTGTCAGTGCAAATAAAGTGATTAACACTGACAAAATATGATTGTGTTATAATAGTTATTGCTATATAAGTGATTTTTAGTGTGTATTCAAGTATAAATGCAAGCACATGTGGAAAATTTTAATTAATAAGTAGAATGGCCAGCAGAGGGCAGTAGAAGACCACTTATTGGCTCACTTTCACTTTAAACCTCATGATTTTGACCAGTTTTCTGCACTAAAGCAAACCAGTGTTTCCATGTTAACTCAATAATGCATACTTGCTACATATGCTACACACAATAATGCTACACACACACACACACACACACACACACACACACACAAATGTTTCAGTGATATTGGTGTCACATTCACCTTCATCACATTCACCTTCTGTCTTCATCACATTCACCATCTGTCGTCATCACCTGTACCTGCTCCTCATCACCCTCCTCATCATCACCTGCTCCTCATCATCATAACCGTCACCTGTTGTCCTTGTCTTGATCTGTGTATTTAAGTTCCCCTCTCATCCATTATCATTGTCGGTTATTGTTTGTGCACTAGCACTCTGTTATGTTTGTTTTCATGTTGGAAAATAAAACCTTTGTTATATTTGTACCACACACACACACACACACACACACACACACACACACACACACACACACACACACACCATCATTTATCATGATTTACCATGGCTGATACCAATACCAATATGAGAAAATGACTATTTTAAACAGCAGGGGGCAGTAAAATACCACTTATTGGCTTAACATGCCATTAATTCATATCAGTTTCACCTTTTTAACTGTTATAGAGGCAAATTTTGTCCGATCTGTCTGAAAATTTTCATGCTTGTTCAGGGTGATATTTCACACGTTCTGACTTGTTTTTAAGAAGGTCTGAGCATTGATTAAAGAGATATAGGCTTTCGGGGACACTTGGTAAAGGCCAGATTTTGAAGTGAACCTATTATAGCTATCCAAATGAAGTAGTTCAACTTTTTCTGACAATTATTGATCTAGTGAGTCCAGAGAATTGTATTGCACTAGTTTTGAACATTATGATATGAAAATTATATGATCAGAGATGGAAAAGACCATTTACAGCCAATACAGGCAGTTTACCATAGGAAATATATGATTTTAAAGCTTTTTAACAGTTATAGCGCCACCTATCGTCCGATCTCCATAGAATTTTTCATGCTTGTTAATGATGTTATGTCACATATGCTGACCAATTTTTGTGAAGTTCTGAGTTTTTATTTAGGATTTATAGGCTTTTTAATGTATTTTGACACGCCCATTTTATAAATTACCCTATTACAGCCATCCAAATGCAAAAGTTCAACTTTTTTTTGATAATTATTGATCTAGAGAGTCCAGAGAATTGTCCTAGACTGGTCTGGTTCCGATCGGGCAAAAAACCTAGGACTAGTTTGCAAAAGTAGGTTTTTAACATATTAATGAATAATTAATGAACAGTTTGATTGACAGCAATGGTTCTTGAGGCAAAGTTGTTCAGGATGAGGAGATCTATCAAATGATATGCATATTGTGTGGATATTTGTAACACCACGTGATTACAGAGCCGTAAAACTCGTTAGCGCCAACTAGTGGCCGATTTCTTTCAAAATTCTTACAGACCTTTAGGGCCATGAGCCGAACATGCCCATTGAGTTTCGTTCCGATCGGCCTCCGTTAACCTTGTCTAATAGGTGCTCAAACTTCGTTGGCCGATGGCGGCCATGTTTTTTGAGATACGCCAATGTCCTCATACACATACATGGCACCTTGGACCAAGACACTGCATACCAATTTTCAAGTCAATCGGACTAACGGTCAGGTGGTTATAGCCTGTTTTATGTTTTTTTCATTTTATAGCGCCACCATGAGGCCAATCGTCGCGATTTTTTTACTGTTACCCCAGAGTAAGCTCATACACATGTGTACCAAGTTTGGTGAAGATACCTCATTTACATCGGGAGTTATAGCCATTTTAGTAAAATAGGCCCCTCCCACAACGTACGTTTTGGCGCCCCTTAGCGACCGTGAATCGAAATTTCCACTTTTTTTCGATAATTATTGATATTCAGTCTCCAGAGAACATTTCTGCACTAGTTTGGTTCCAATCGGGCAAAAAACCAGGGACTAGTTCGCAAAAGTAGATTTTTGACAAAATTCAAAATGGCGGAAAATCTATCATGGCGGAAATGAAATCGGAGATATACGTTTTGTTCGTCAGGCATCCAGCTTTCCAATGATATAAGACACTTGAGTCTACGACATACGGTCTAGGAGTTATGAGCAGTTTCGCGCTTTTGGTTGTTATAGCGCCACCTATGGGCCAATCGGGGTCATAATCTCTGAACCTTTCCTCGATTTTTGTACTACCATCTGTCAAAGTTTCAAAGTTCCAGCTCTTACGGTTTGGGCTGCACGATGCGTTTTACGGCAGAATAATAATAATAATTAAAGCTGCAAGCAGCATTTATCGGGGTTCAAGCATTTAAGGCCTTTAGGCACATAAGCATTTAAGACATTAAGATTTATTTAGAAAGCTTTTAACCACTGAAATAATAGATGGAAAAGTCCATTTACAGCCAATACAGGCAATTTACCATAGGAAATATGTGTTTTTTAAAGCTTTTTAACAGTTATAGCACCATCTATAGTCCGATCTCCATGAAATTTTGCATGCTTGTTAATGATGTTATGGCACATAAGCTCACCAATTTTCGTGAAGTTCTGAGTTTTTGTTTAGGATTTATAGGCTTTTGAGTGCATTTTGCCACGCCCATTTTCTTTATGACCCAATATACCCATGCGAAAAATGCAAAAGTTCAACTTTTTTTTGATAATTATTGATCTTGAGAGTCCATAGAATTGTCCTAGACTCGTTTGGTTCTGATCGGGCGAAAAACCTAGGACTAGTTCGCAAAAGTAGGTTTTTAACATAATTACGAATATTTAATGAACGGTTTGATTGACAGCAATGGTTCTTGAGGCAAAGTTGTTCAACAAGAGGAGATCTATCAAATGGTATGCATTTTGTGACAATAAGTGTAACACCACGTGATTACAGAGCCATAAAACTCGTTAGCGCCAACTAGTGGCCGATTTCTTTTAAAATTCTTACAGACCTCTAGGGCCATGAGTCGAACATGCCCACCGAGTTTCGTTCCGATAGGCCTCCGTTAACCTTGTCTAATAGGTGCTCAAACTTCATTGGCCGATGGCGGCCATGTTTTTTGAGATACACCAATGTCCTCATAGACATACATGGCACCTTGGACCAAGACACTGCATACCAATTTTCAAGTCAATCGGACTAACGGTCAGGTGGTTATAGCCTGTTTTATGTTTTTTTCATGTTATAGCGCCACCATGTGACCAATCGCCGCGATTTTTTTACCGTGACCTCATATTGACGTCTTACACATGTGTACCAGGTTTGGTTAAAATACCTCTTTTACTTCTGGAGTTATAGCCATTTTAGTAAAATAGGCTCCTCCCACAACGTTAATTTTGCACCCCCTAGCGACCGTGAATCGAAATTTCAACTTTTTTTTGATAATTATTGATATTCAGACTCCAGAGAACAATTCTGCACTGGTTTGGTTCCGATCGGGCAAAAAACCAGGGACTAGTTCGCAAAAGTAGATTTTCGACAAAATTCAAAATGGCGGAAAATCTATCATGGCGGAAATAAAATCGGAGATATACGTTTTGTTCGTCAGGCGTCCAGCTTTCCAATGATATAAGACACTTGAGTCTATGACTTACGGTCTAGGAGTTATGAGCAGTTTCGCGCTTTTGGTTGCTATAGCGCCACCTATGGGCCAATCGGGGTCATAATTTGATAACCTCTCCTCGATTTTTGTACTACCATATGGCAAAGTTTCAAAGCTCTAGCCCTTACGGTTTGGGCTGCACGATGCGTTTTACGGCAGAATAATAATAATAATAATAATAATAAAAATCAGCACAATTACAATAGGGTTTCAGCACTTCGTGCTTGAACCCCTAATAATAATTAAAGCTGCAAGCAGCATTTATCGGGGTTCAAGCAGTTAAAGCCTTTTAAGCATTTAAGCACAAAACCATCAAAAGTTAAGATTTATTTAGCAAGCATGTAACCACGGACATAATAGATGGAAAAGACCATTTACAGCCAATACAGGCAGTTTACCATGGGATATATATGGTTTTAAAGCTTTTTAACAGTTATAGCGCCACCTATGGTCCGATCTCCATAGAATTGTTTACTGTGACCTCAAATTGAACCCATACACATGTGTACTGAGTTTGGTGAAGATATCTCATTTACTTCTTGAGTTATAGCCATTTTAGTAAAATAGGCTCCTCCCACAACAATTTAGCACATTCTAGTATTATTTACTATGATTCTAGCATGATTTGCCATATTCTAGCATAATTTACCATGATATACTACATTCTAGTATGATTTACCATTGTTTACTGTGATTCTAGCATGGATTACCATAGTTTATCATAATTTATCATAGTTTACCATGATTTACCCTGTTCTAGCATAGTTTACCATGATTTACCATGTTCTAGCATGATTTACCATGATATACCACATTCTAACATGATTTACCATAGTTTATTATGATTTATCATGGCTTACCATGATTTACCCTGTTCTAGCATAGTTTACCATGATTTACCATGTTCTAGCATGATGTACCATGATATACTATGTTCTAGAATGATGTACCAGGATTGTAGTATGATTTACCTTGATACACCACATTCTAGTATCATTTATTGATTTACCATGTTTTTAGTGTGATTTAACCATGATTTACCACATTGCTAGCAATTATGTGAAGTATCAGTAAAAATGAAGTGATAAACTCTGACAAAATATGATTGTGCTACAATAGTAATTGTTATATAAGTGATTTTTTAGTGTTTTATTGTTATATAAGTGATTTTTAGTGTCTAATGAATGCAAAAGCATATGTGGGTAGACATTAATAAGTAGAATGGCCAGCAGAGGGCAGTAGAAGACCACATATTGGCTCACTTTCACTTTAAACTTCTTGATTTTCACCATTTTTCTGCACTAAAGCAAAGCAGTTTTTCCATTTTAAATCCATAATGCATGTTAACACACACACACACACACACACACAAGACAAATGTTGTTTTTTCAATGCTATTGGGATATGTCATTATGAAAATATATTTGAATGGTCTATAAACATTTCACAAAGTCTTTGTAAGCTATTAATCAGATCATTCAGAATTTATTCAGAAACCTAAGACTACACACACACATTATATTGTAGATACAGACATTTGAAATATATGATGTGATCAAACTGTCAATACTAATAATTTAACAGATGGATTTTTGACTAAATGTAATTGTAAATGTTAAAATAGTGATTTTATAAAGTCTAAATATAAATTATAGAACAATATGACAACATGACTATTTTAAACAGCAGGGGGCAGTAAAATACCACTTCTTGGCTTAATATGTCATTATATTCATATCATTTTCACCTTTTTAACTGTTATAGAGGCAAATTTTGTCAGATCTGTCTGAAAATTTTCATGCATGTTCAGAGTGATATTTCACATGTTCTGACTTGTTTTTAAGAAGGTTTGAACATTCATTAAAGAGATATAGGCTTTCGGGGACACTTGGTAAAGGCCACATTTTGAAGTGAACCTATTATAGCTACCCAAATGAAGTAGTTCAACTTTTTCTGACAATTATTGTTCTAGTGAGTCCAGAGAATTGTATTGCACTAGTTTTTAACATTATGATATGAAAATTATATATTCAGAGATGGAAAAGACCATTTACAGTCAATACAGGCAGTTTACCATAGGAAATATATGGTTTTAAAGATTTTTAACAGTTATAGCGCCACCTATCGTCCGATCTCCATGAAATTTTGCATGCTTGTTAATGATGTTATGTCACATAAGTTCACCAATTTTTGTGAAGTTCTGGGTTTTTATTTAGGATTTATAGGCTTTTTAATGTATTTTTCCATGCCCATTTTATAAATGATCCTATTACAGCCATCCAAATGCAAAAGTTCAACTTTTTTTTGATAATTATTGATCTAGAGAGTCCAGAGAATTGTCCTAGACTGGTCTGGTTCCGATCGGGCAAAAAACCTAGGACTAGTTCGCAAAAGTAGGTTTTAAACATATTCATGAATATTTAATGAACGGTTTGATTGACAGAAATGGTTCTTGAGGCAAAGTTGTTCAGCATGAGCAGATATATCAAATGATATGCTTTTTGTGACGATAAGTGTAACACCACGTGATTACAGAGCCAAAAAACTCGTTAGCGCCAACTAGTGGCCGATTTCTTTCAAAATTCTTACAGACCTCTAGGGCCATGAGTCGAACATGCCCATCGAGTTTCGTTCCGATCGGCCTCCGTTAACCTTGTCTAATAGGTGCTCAACTTCATTGGCCAATGGCGGCCATGTTTTTTGAGATACGCCAATGTCCTCATAGACATACATGGCACCTTGGACCAAGACACTGCATACCAATTTTCCAGTCAATCGGACTAACGGTCAGGTGGTTATAGCCCTTTTCATGTTTTTTTCATGTTATAGCGCCACCTAGTGTTCAATCGTCGCGATTTTTTTACTGTGACCCCAGAATGAACCCATACACATGTGTACCGAGTTTGGTGAAGCTATCTTATTTACTTTTTAAGTTATAGCCATTTTAGTAAAATAGGCTCCTCCCACAACGATTATTTTGCGCCCCCTAGCGTCCATGAATCGAAATTTCAACATTTTTTCGATAATTATTGATCTTCAGACTCCAGAGAACATTTCTGCACTGGTTTGGCTCCGATCGGGCAAAAAACCAGGGACTAGTTCGCAAAAGTAGATTTTCGACAAAATTCAAAATGGCGGAAAATCTATCATGACGGAAATGAAATCGGAGATATACGTTTTGTTCGTCAGGCGTCCAGCTTTCCAATGATATAAGACACTTGAGTCTGCGACATACGGTCTAGGAGTTATGAGCAGTTTCGCGCTTTTGGTTGCTATAGCGCCACCTATGGGCCAATCGGGGTCATAATCTCTGAACCTCTCCTCGATTTTTGTACTACCATCTGGCAAAGTTTCAATGCTCTAGCCCTTACGGTTTGGGCTGCACGATGCGTTTTACGGCAGAATAATAATAATAATAATAATTAAAGCTGCAAGCAGCATTTATCGGGGTTCAAGCAGTTAAGGCCTTTAAGGCATTTAAGCACAAAAGCATCAAAAGTTATTAAGATTTATTTAGCAAGCATGTAACCACTGACATAATAGATGGAAAAGACCATTTACAGCCAATACAGGCAATTTGCCATGGGATATATATGGTTTTAAAGCTTTTTAACAGTTATAGCGCCACCTATGCTCCGATCTCCATAGAATTGTTTACTGTGACCTCAAATTGAACCCATACACATGTGTACTGAGTTTGGTGAAGATATCTCATTTACTTCTTGAGTTATAGCCATTTGAGTAAAATAGGCTCCTCCCACAACGATTTGCCACATTCTAGAATTATTTAATATGATTCTAGCATGATTTACTATCATATACCATGTTCCAGAATGATTTATTAGGATTCTAGCATGATTTACCTTGATACACCTCATTTCAGTATTATTTACTATGATTTACAATGTTTCTAGCATGATTAACCACATTACTAGCAAATATGTGAAGTGTCAGTGCAAATGAGGTGATGAACACTGACAAAATATTATTGTGTTATAATAGTTAGTTATATACGTGATTTTTAGTGTGTGTCCAAGTATGAATGCAAAAGCACATGTAAAATATTTCATTATTAAGTAGAATGGCCAGCAGAGGGCAGTAGAAGACCACTTATTGGCTCACTTTCACTTTAAACCAGTTTTCTGCACTAAAGCAAACCAGTTTTTCCATGTTAACTCAATGCATGCTTACACACACACACACACACACACACACACACACACACACACAAACACACACACACACACACATACACACACAGCATAGTTAACCATGATTTACCATGATATACCACGTTCTAGTATTATTTACCAGGAGATAAACGACAATCTAGGATTATTTACTTTGATTTACCATGTTTCTAGCCTGATTTATCACATTACTAGCAATTATTTGAAGTGTCAGTGCAAATAAAGTGGTTAACACTGACAAAATATGATTGTGTTATAATAGTTATTGCTATATAAGTGATTTTTTTAGTGTGTATTCAAGTATGAATGCAAGCACATGTTGAAATATTTCATTAATAAGTAGAATGGCCAGCAGAGGGCAGTAGAAGACCACTTATTGGCTCACTTTCACTTTAAACCAGTTTTCTGCACTAAAGCAAACCAGTTTATCCATGTTAACTCAATGCATGCTTACACACACACACACACACACACACACACACACACACACACACACACACACAGCATAGTTAACCATGATTTACCATGATATACCACGTTCTAGTATTATTTACCAGGAGATAAACGACAATCTAGTATTATTTACTTTGATTTACCATGTTTCTAGCCTGATTTATCACATTACTAGCAATTATTTGAAGTGTCAGTGCAAATAAAGTGATTAACACTGACAAAATATGATTGTGTTATAATAGTTATTGCTATATAAGTGATTTTTAGTGTGTATTCAAGTATAAATGCAAGCACATGTGGAAAAATTTAATTAATAAGTAGAATGGCCAGCAGAGGGCAGTAGAAGACCACTTATTGGCTCACTTTCACTTTAAACCTCATGATTTTGACCAGTTTTCTGCACTAAAGCAAACCAGTGTTTCCATGTTAACTCAATAATGCATACTTGCTACATATGCTACACACAATAATGCTACACACACACACACACACACACACACACACACACACACACACACACACACACACACACACAAATGTTTCAGTGATATTGGTGTCTCATTCACCTTCATCACATTCACCTTCTGTCTTCATCACATTCACCATCTGTCGTCATCACCTGCACCTGCTCCTCATCACCCTCCTCATCATCACCTGCTCCTCATCATCATAACCGTCACCTGTTGTCCTCGTCTTGATCTGTGTATTTAAGTTCCCCTCTCATCCATTATCATTGTCGGTTATTGTTTGTGCACTAGCACTCTGTTATGTTTGTTTTCATGTTGGAAAATAAAACCTTTGTTATATTTGTACCACACACACACACACACACACACACACACACACACACACACACACACACACACACACACACACACACACACCATCATTTATCATGATTTACCATGGCTGATACCAATACCAATATGAGACAATGACTATTTTAAACAGCAGGGGGCAGTAAAATACCACTTCTTGGCTTAATATGTCATTATATTCATATCATTTTCACCTTTTTAACTGTTATAGAGGCAAATTTTGTCAGATCTGTCTGAAAATTTTCATGCATGTTCAGAGTGATATTTCACATGTTCTGACTTGTTTTTAAGAAGGTTTGAACATTCATTAAAGAGATATAGGCTTTCGGGGACACTTGGTAAAGGCCACATTTTGAAGTGAACCTATTATAGCTACCCAAATGAAGTAGTTCAACTTTTTCTGACAATTATTGTTCTAGTGAGTCCAGAGAATTGTATTGCACTAGTTTTTAACATTATGATATGAAAATTATATATTCAGAGATGGAAAAGACCATTTACAGTCAATACAGGCAGTTTACCATAGGAAATATATGGTTTTAAAGATTTTTAACAGTTATAGCGCCACCTATCGTCCGATCTCCATGAAATTTTGCATGCTTGTTAATGATGTTATGTCACATAAGTTCACCAATTTTTGTGAAGTTCTGGGTTTTTATTTAGGATTTATAGGCTTTTTAATGTATTTTTCCATGCCCATTTTATAAATGATCCTATTACAGCCATCCAAATGCAAAAGTTCAACTTTTTTTTGATAATTATTGATCTAGAGAGTCCAGAGAATTGTCCTAGACTGGTCTGGTTCCGATCGGGCAAAAAACCTAGGACTAGTTCGCAAAAGTAGGTTTTAAACATATTCATGAATATTTAATGAACGGTTTGATTGACAGAAATGGTTCTTGAGGCAAAGTTGTTCAGCATGAGCAGATATATCAAATGATATGCTTTTTGTGACGATAAGTGTAACACCACGTGATTACAGAGCCAAAAAACTCGTTAGCGCCAACTAGTGGCCGATTTCTTTCAAAATTCTTACAGACCTCTAGGGCCATGAGTCGAACATGCCCATCGAGTTTCGTTCCGATCGGCCTCCGTTAACCTTGTCTAATAGGTGCTCAACTTCATTGGCCAATGGCGGCCATGTTTTTTGAGATACGCCAATGTCCTCATAGACATACATGGCACCTTGGACCAAGACACTGCATACCAATTTTCCAGTCAATCGGACTAACGGTCAGGTGGTTATAGCCCTTTTCATGTTTTTTTCATGTTATAGCGCCACCTAGTGTTCAATCGTCGCGATTTTTTTACTGTGACCCCAGAATGAACCCATACACATGTGTACCGAGTTTGGTGAAGCTATCTTATTTACTTTTTAAGTTATAGCCATTTTAGTAAAATAGGCTCCTCCCACAACGATTATTTTGCGCCCCCTAGCGTCCATGAATCGAAATTTCAACATTTTTTCGATAATTATAGATCTTCAGACTCCAGAGAACATTTCTGCACTGGTTTGGCTCCGATCGGGCAAAAAACCAGGGACTAGTTCGCAAAAGTAGATTTTCGACAAAATTCAAAATGGCGGAAAATCTATCATGACGGAAATGAAATCGGAGATATACGTTTTGTTCGTCAGGCGTCCAGCTTTCCAATGATATAAGACACTTGAGTCTGCGACATACGGTCTAGGAGTTATGAGCAGTTTCGCGCTTTTGGTTGCTATAGCGCCACCTATGGGCCAATCGGGGTCATAATCTCTGAACCTCTCCTCGATTTTTGTACTACCATCTGGCAAAGTTTCAATGCTCTAGCCCTTACGGTTTGGGCTGCACGATGCGTTTTACGGCAGAATAATAATAATAATTAAAGCTGCAAGCAGCATTTAGCGGGGTTCAAGCATTTAGGGTCTTTAAGCACATAAGGCAGTCTAGTGAGTTGTCTGAGTTTTTGTTTAGGATTTACAGGCTTTTGAGTGTTTTTTGCCATACCCATTTTCTAAATGATCCTGTTATGGCTACCCAATGGGTAAAGTTAAAGTTTTTTATATAATTAATAATCTAGAGCTTCCAGAGAATTGTACTGCACTGGTATATTTCCGATCGGGCGAAAAACCTAGGACTAGTTCGCAAAAGTAGGTTTTTAACATAATAGCAAGTATTTAATGAACAAATTGATTGACAGCAGTAGTTCTTGAGGCAAAGTTGTTCAGTATGAGGAGATCTATCAAATGATATGCATCACGTGATTACATAGCCGTAAAACCTGTTAGCGTCAACTAGTGGCTGATTTTTCAAAATTCTTACAGACCTCTAGGGCCACGAGTCGAACATGCCCATCGAGTTTCGTTCTGATCGGCCTCCGTTAAGAGCAAACTAACAGCTTTGAATTAAAATGGTGAGGTATCCTGTTGTAAACATCAACCATGCCTGTTGACAGTTTTGTGGGAAGGGAATGAAAAGTTCTCAAATCCACAGCACAGCCTCAGACATAACATTTATATCCATGATCTGCCATTTTCACTATTGTCCTTGCTTGCTTCTTCACAATACCTGCAGATCTTCTGATGATTCGGCTGTGCAGGTCCACATTAACACTGCCTGGCCTAGAACATGGACTGGAAAATGCAAATTTGGGGGGTATAAATATTAATGATCCTGACTCCAACGTCACAGTCGGTGTTATGGTGGGATTCACTCATTTTTCAGCGGTCTTTTGCAAACAGGAGATTTACACAAGAAGGAGGAAACAATGGTGTTTGAGGCTCACGGTATGTCAGTTCCATGTCCAGAACTCTTATCATTCAACTATGCCAAGATAAATACAGTTTTCAATTGTATGGCACCTGTAAAATAGATGATTAGTAATATAATGCTTACTTGGAGTCTGAAATGGCTTTAACAAAAGAAGAAAAATAGTCTTAGATTTCTGTTCATTCTAATCATGTACAAATAAAGTAGCACAGTAAGATTACATTTATTTGAATGCATTAGTGAGTGTGTGATTGTGCTGTGTGTGCAGCGTGTCAATACTAAAAGTGAAGGTGTAGTTGATATCTTTGGTGATAATATCTGTAGTAATCATAAAAAAAAACACTTAAGAAATAAAGAATTAAAATTACAAATAATATTCTATTAAGATATGAGTTACAATAACATGATTTGCAATAGTAATAATATCAATAATATATGCACAATACACACAGATTAGACTATCAGGTCTGTGTTTTACAAAAACATTAGTATTGCAGCCAATGTGAGTCTGTGGGATTTATAAACAGACAAAATATGATTTGAAATGTTATTTTAATGATTTTATTAAGTTTAAACAATATTTCAAATGGAAAAAAAAATTAAAAATAATATTTTAGTGAGCAGAATGAACCAATGAGTGTTCTTCTTCTGGTGGTTAAAATGTAAATGAAAACAATAATACTTAAACAATAATACTTAATACACTAACCATGCTTGAACACACACATGCACACACATTTTGTTGTAGATGGAGATATTTAAAATAAAAGATAGGTAACAAAATGATAATTGCAAATCTCCTCTGTATAACACCATTTTCAGATTTCAAATTAATCACTGAGAGGCAGAATTGTTCAAACTGAGAGCTCAGTAAAAATGAAGTGATAAACTTTGACAAAACATGACTGTGTTATAATAGGTGATTTTCATGCAAGTAATTTGATATAGTCCAAAAACTAATGCAAAAGCACAGATGAAAATATTTTATTAAGTAGAATGTCCTGCAGAGGGCAGTAGAAGACCACTAATTGACTCACTTTCATTTGAAATACTTTTTTATCCACCAGTAAAACAAAGCAGTTTCTTCATGTTCTTTCCATTAAGCATGCTTACACACACACAGACACACACACAAACCCACACACACACACACACACACACACACACACACACACACACACACACACACAAAGACAAATATGTTTTCAATGTTTTTAGGATGTGATATTGTGAAAATATCTTCATCTCCTCATCTTGAACAACTTTGCCTCAAGAATCACTAATGTCAATCAAACCGTTCATAATCATAATAAAAAAAAAAAAATATATACAAATATCATAATAATAAAAAAAACATCATAATAAAAAAGATTGCTTCTTAAAGCATTTGTTTATTTCCAATACTGAAGCGAATTAAAAGATCATGCGTAATCCTGCTGCTCCCTCTAGTGGACAACAGTGGTATTATAGCTTACATTTTACAGTTGAAGTGTTTGAATGAATGGGAATTTGTTTTTTTACTTATATCTCAGGAACCAAAAGGCGAAAAATTCTGAAACTCAGAGCATAGATAGTGCTTGAGGAGCCCTGTTGAATGAGACCATCAATGTGTTTTTGGGCGATTGGGGCTGGGAGTTATGACTGTTATAAGGCATATCTGTTCGGGCTATTATCTCTGGAATGCCCAGGGCAAATAACACCACATTTGAATCGAAGCTAGCCAAGGACGCGCCCTTTCCAACGAGCTCTCACACAATGTTCGGGGTGGTCTGGGTCGGGAGTAATGGCCGTTCAAAATCGGGGGTCCCGCGGATTCGCGATGCGCGGGGGGCGCGCTCCCGAGGCCCGCGACGACACGTTTCGATCAAGAGCCCGGAGAGGTCCTCACCATCAAAATTTGAGCGCGCAACGACTTTCCGTTTTCGAGTTATGAATGGATTTGTATTCGGGGGCGTGGCTTAAATGCCGTTATACTTTCGTTTCATTTCATTCATTTACTTTCGTCCATTTCCATATCTCAGTGTAACACAATTGTCAATAGTAATACTCAATAGATGAGTTTTGACAAAATGTGATTGTAAATGTTAAAATAATGATTTTAAAAAGTCTAAATATGAATTTTATAACAATATTAGGGAGTAGTATGATGAAATGACAGCAGGGGGCAGTAAAATACCACTTATTGGCTTAATATGTCATTATATTCATATAAAATCACCTTTTGAAGAAGTTAAACTTTTTTTCTGATAATTATTGATCTAGAGAGTTCAGAGAATTGTGCTGCACTGGTTTTGAACATTATGATATGAACATTATATGATAAAAGATAGAAGACATCATTTACAGCAAATACAGGCAATTTACCATAGGAAATATATGGTTTTAAAGCGTTTTAACAGTTATAGCGCCAACTATCGTCCGATCTCCATAGAATTTTTCATGCTTGTTAATGATGTTATGTCACATATGCTGACCAATTTTTGTGAAGTTCTGAGTTTTTATTTAGGATTTATAGGCTTTTTAATGTATTTTGACACGCCCGTTTTATAAATGACCCTATTACAGCCATCCAAATGCAAAAGTTCAACTTTTTTTTGATAATTATTGATCTAGAGAGTCCATAGAATTGTCCTACACTGGTCTGGTTCCGATCGGGCAAAAAACCTAGGACTAGTTCGCAAAAGTAGGTTTTTAACATATTAATGAATAATTAATGAACAGTTTGATTGACAGCAATGGTTCTTGAGGCAAAGTTGTTCAGGATGAGGAGATCTATCAAATGATATGCATATTGTGTGGATATTTGTAACACCACGTGATTACAGAGCCGTAAAACTCGTTAGCGCCAACTAGTGGCCGATTTCTTTCAAAATTCTTACAGACCTTTAGGGCCATGAGCCGAACATGCCCATTGAGTTTCGTTCCGATCGGCCTCCGTTAACCTTGTCTAATAGGTGCTCAAACTTCGTTGGCCGATGGCGGCCATGTTTTTTGAGATACGCCAATGTCCTCATACACATACATGGCACCTTGGACCAAGACACTGCATACCAATTTTCAAGTCAATCGGACTAACGGTCAGGTGGTTATAGCCTGTTTTATGTTTTTTTCATTTTATAGCGCCACCATGAGGCCAATCGTCGCGATTTTTTTACTGTGACCCCAGAGTAAGCTCATACACATGTGTACCAAGTTTGGTGAAGATACCTCATTTACATCGGGAGTTATAGCCATTTTAGTAAAATAGGCCCCTCCCACAACGTACGTTTTGGCGCCCCTTAGCGACCGTGAATCGAAATTTCCACTTTTTTTCGATAATTATTGATATTCAGTCTCCAGAGAACATTTCTGCACTAGTTTGGTTCCAATCGGGCAAAAAACCAGGGACTAGTTCGCAAAAGTAGATTTTTGACAAAATTCAAAATGGCGGAAAATCTATCATGGCGGAAATAAAATCGGAGATATACGTTTTGTTCGTCAGGCATCCAGCTTTCCAATGATATAAGACACTTGAGTCTACGCCATACGGTCTAGGAGTTATGAGCAGTTTCGCGCTTTTGGTTGTTATAGCGCCACCTATGGGCCAATCGGGGTCATAATCTCTGAACCTTTCCTCGATTTTTGTACTACCATCTGTCAAAGTTTCAAAGTTCCAGCTCTTACGGTTTGGGCTGCACGATGCGTTTTACGGCAGAATAATAATAATAATAATAATAATAATTAAAGCTGCAAGCAGCATTTATCGGGGTTCAAGCATTTAAGGCCTTTAAGCACATAAGCATTTAAGACATTAAGTTTTATTTAGAAAGCTTTTAACCACTGAAATAATAGATGGAAAAGTCCATTTACAGCCAATACAGGCAATTTACCATAGGAAATATATGGTTTTAAAGCCTTTTGACTGTTATAGTGCTATCTTTGGTCCGATCTCCATAAAATTTTGCATGCTTGTTAATGATGTTATGTCACATATGCTCACCAATTTTTGTGAAGTTCTGAGTTTTCATTTAGGGTTTATAGGCTTTTTAGTGCATTTTGCCACGCCCCTTTTATAAATAACCCTATTACAGCCATCCTAATGCAAAAGTTTAACTTTTTTTTTGATAATTATTGATCTAGAGTGTCCAGAGAATTGTCCTAGACTGGTCTGGTTCCGATCGGGCAAAAAACCTAGGACTAGTTCGCAAAAGTAGGTTTTTAACATATTCGTAAATATTTATTGAACGGTTTGATTGACATTAATGGTTCTTGAGGCAAAGTTGTTCAACATGAGGAGGTCTATCAAATGATATGCATTTTGTGATGAAATTTGTTACACCACGTGATTACCGAGCCTTAAAACTCGTTAGCGCCAACTAGTGGCCGATTTCTTTCAAAATTCTTACAGACCTCTAGGGGCTTGAGCCGAACATGCCCACCGAGTTTCGTTCCGATCGCACTTCGTTAACCTTCTTTTAATAGGTGCTCAAAACTCATTGGCCAATGGCGGCCATGTTTTTCGAGATACGCCAATATCCTTTTAGACATACATGGCCCCTTGGGCCAAGACACTGCATACCAAATTTCAAGTCAATCGGACTAACGGGCAGGTGTCTATACGTTTTTTTTGTTTTATAGCGCCACCATGTGGCCAATCGACGCAATTTTTTTACTGTGACCTCAAATTGACCTCTTACACACGTTTAGCAAGTTTGGTGAAGTTTACTGAATTACTTCTTGAGTTATAGCCATTTTAGTAAAATAGGCTCCTCCCACAACGTTAATTTTGCACCCCCTAGCGACCGTGAATCGAAATTTCAACTTTTTTTCGATAATTATTGATCTTCAGACTCCACAGAACAATTCTGCACTGGTTTGGTTCCGATCGGGCAAAAAACCAGGGACTAGTTCGCAAAAGTAGGTTTTCGACAAAATTCAAAATGGCGGAAAATCTATCATGGCGGAAATAAAATCGGAGATATACGTTTTGTTCGTCAGGCGTCCAGCTTTCCAATGATATAAGACACTTGAGTCTATGACTTACGGTCTAGGAGTTATGAGCAGTTTCGCGCTTTTGGTTGCTATAGCGCCACCTATGGGCCAATCGGGCTCATAATTTGATAACCTCTCCTCGATTTTTGTACTACCATCTGGCAAAGTTTCAAAGCTCCAGCTCTTACGGTTTGGGCTGCACGATGCGTTTTAGCGGAGAAGAAAAATAATAATAATAATAAAAATCAGTACAATTACAATAGGGTTTCAGCACTTCGTGCTTGAACCCCTAAAAATCAGCACAATTACAATAGGGTTTCAGCACTTCGTGCTTGAACCCCTAATAATAATTAAAGCTGCAAGCAGCATTTATCGGGGTTCAAGCAGTTAAGGCCTTTAAGGCATTTAAGCACAAAAGCATCAAAAGTTATTAAGATTTATTTAGCAAGCATGTAACCACTGACATAATAGATGGAAAAGACCATTTACAGCCAATACAGGCAATTTGCCATGGGATATATATGGTTTTAAAGCTTTTTAACAGTTATAACGCCACCTATGGTCCGATCTCCATAAAATTGTTTACTGTGACCTCAAATTGAACCCATACACATGTGTACTGAGTTTGGTGAAGATATCTCATTTACTTCTTGAGTTATAGCCATTTGAGTAAAATAGGCTCCTCCCACGACGATTTGCCACATTCTAGAATTATTTAATATGATTCTAGCATGATTTACTATCATATACCATGTTCCAGAATGATTTATTAGGATTCTAGCATGATTTACCTTGATACACCTCATTTCAGTATTATTTACTATGATTTACAATGTTTCTAGCATGATTAACCACATTACTAGCAATTATGTGAAGTGTCAGTGCAAATGAGGTGATGAACACTGACAAAATATTATTGTGTTATAATAGTTAGTTATATACGTGATTTTTAGTGTGTGTCCAAGTATGAATGCAAAAGCACATGTAAAATATTTCATTATTAAGTTGAATGGCCAGCAGAGGGCACTAGAAGACCACTTATTGGCTCACTTTCACTTTAAACCAGTTTTCTGCACTAAAGCAAACCAGTTTTTCCATGTTAACTCAATGCATGCTTACACACACACACACACACACACACACACACACACACACACACACACACACACACACACACACACACACACATACACACACAGCATAGTTAACCATGATTTACCATGATATACCACGTTCTAGTATTATTTACCAGGAGATAAACGACAATCTAGTATTATTTACTTTGATTTACCATGTTTCTAGCCTGATTTATCACATTACTAGCAATTATTTGAAGTGTCAGTGCAAATAAAGTGATTAACACTGACAAAATATGATTGTGTTATAATAGTTATTGCTATATAAGTGATTTTTAGTGTGTATTCAAGTATAAATGCAAGCACATGTGGAAAAATTTAATTAATAAGTAGAAGGGCCAGCAGAGGGCAGTAGAAGACCACTTATTGGCTCACTTTCACTTTAAACCTCATGATTTTGACCAGTTTTCTGCACTAAAGCAAACCAGTGTTTCCATGTTAACTCAATAATGCATACTTGCTACATATGCTACACACAATAATGCTACACACACACACACACACACACACACACACACACACACACACACACACACACACACACACACACACACACACACACACAAATGTTTCAGTGATATTGGTGTCACATTCACCTTCATCACATTCACCTTCTGTCTTCATCACATTCACCATCTGTCGTCATCACCTGCACCTGCTCCTCATCACCCTCCTCATCATCACCTGCACCTCATCATCATAACCGTCACCTGTTGTCCTTGTCTTGATCTGTGTATTTAAGTTCCCCTCTCATCCATTATCATTGTCGGTTATTGTTTGTGCACTAGCACTCTGTTATGTTTGTTTTCATGTTGGAAAATAAAACCTTTGTTATATTTGTACCACACACACACACACACACACACACACACACACACACACACACACACACACACACACACACACACACCATCATTTATCATGATTTACCATGGCTGATACCAATACCAATATGAGAAAATGACTATTTTAAACAGCAGGGGGCAGTAAAATACCACTTATTGGCTTAACATGCCATTAAATCATATCATTTTCACCTTTTTAACTGTTATAGAGGCAAATTTTGTCCGATCTGTCTGAAAATTTTCATGCTTGTTCAGGGTGATATTTCACACGTTCTGACTTGTTTTTAAGAAGGTCTGAGCATTGATTAAAGAGATATAGGCTTTCGGGGACACTTGGTAAAGGCCAGATTTTGAAGTGAACCTATTATAGCTATCCAAATGAAGTAGTTCAACTTTTTCTGACAATTATTGATCTAGTGAGTCCAGAGAATTGTATTGCACTAGTTTTGAACATTATGATATGAAAATTATATGATCAGACATGGAAAAGACCATTTACAGCCAATACAGGCAGTTTACCATAGGAAATATATGGTTTTAAAGCTTTTTAACAGTTATAGCGCCAACTATTGTCCAATCTCCATAAAATTTTGCAAGCTTGTTTGTGATGTTATGACACATATGCTCACCAATTTTTGTGAAGTTCTGAGTTTTCATTTAGGATTTATAGGCTTTTGAGTGTATTTTGCCACACCCATTTTATAAATGACCCTATTACAGCCATACAAATACAAAAGTTCAACTTTTTTTTGATAATTATTGATCTAGAGAGTCCATAGAATTGTCCTAGACTGGTCTGGTTCCGATCGGGCGAAAAACCAGGGACTAGTTCGCAAAAGTAGGTTTTTAACATATTCATGAATATTTAATGAACGGTTTGATTGACAGCAATGGTTCTAGAGGCAAAGTTGTTCAGCATGAGCAGATCTATCAAATGATATGCATTTTGTGACAATATATCTAACACCACGTGATTACAGAGCCATAAAACTCGTTAGCGCCAACTAGTGGCCGATTTCTTTCAAAATTCTTACAGACCTCTAGGGCCATGAGTCGAACATGCCCACCGAGTTTCGTTCCGATCGGCCTCCGTTAACCTTGTCTAATAGGTGCTCAACTTCATTGGCCAATGGCGGCCATGTTTTTTGAGATACACCAATGTCCTCATAGACATACATGGCACCTTGGACCAAGACACTGCATACCAATTTTCAAGTCAATCGGACTAACGGTCAGGTGGTTATAGCCTGTTTTATGTTTTTTTCATGTTATAGCGCCACCATGTGGCCAATCGCCGCGATTTTTTTACCGTGTCCTCAGATTGACCTCTTACATACGTGTACCAAGTTTGGTGAAAATACCTCATTTACTTCTGGAGTTATAGCCATTTTAGTAAAATAGGCTCCGCCCACAACGTTAATTTTGCGCCCCCTAGCGACCCTGAATCGAAATTTCAACTTTTTTTCGATAATTATTGATCTTCAGTCTCCAGAGAACAATTCTGCACTGGTTTGGTTCCGATCGAGCAAAAAACCAGGGACTAGTTCGCAAAAGTAGGTTTTCGACAAAATTCAAAATGGCGGAAAATCTATCATGACGGAAATGAAATCGGAGATATACGTTTTGTTCGTCAGACGACCAGCTTTCCAATGATATAAGACACTTGTGTCTACGACATACGGTCCAGGAGTTATGACCACTTTCGCGCTTTTGGTTGTTATAGCGCCACCTATGGGCCAATCGAGGTCATAATTTGATAACCTCTCCTCGATTTTTGTACTACCATCTGGCAAAGTTTCAAAGCTCTAGCCCTTACGGTTTGGGCTGCACGATGCGTTTTACGGCAGAATAATAATAATAATAATAATTAAAGCTGCAAGCAGCATTTATCGGGGTTCAAGCAGTTAAGGCCTTTAAGGCATTTAAGCACAAAAGCATCAAAAGTTATTAAGATTTATTTAGCAAGCATGTAACCACTGACATAATAGATGGAAAAGACCATTTACAGCCAATACAGGCAATTTGCCATGGGATATATATGGTTTTAAAGCTTTTTAACAGTTATAGCGCCACCTATGCTCCGATCTCCATAGAATTGTTTACTGTGACCTCAAATTGAACCCATACACATGTGTACTGAGTTTGGTGAAGATATCTCATTTACTTCTTGAGTTATAGCCATTTGAGTAAAATAGGCTCCTCCCACAACGATTTGCCACATTCTAGAATTATTTAATATGATTCTAGCATGATTTACTATCATATACCATGTTCCAGAATGATTTATTAGGATTCTAGCATGATTTACCTTGATACACCTCATTTCAGTATTATTTACTATGATTTACAATGTTTCTAGCATGATTAACCACATTACTAGCAAATATGTGAAGTGTCAGTGCAAATGAGGTGATGAACACTGACAAAATATTATTGTGTTATAATAGTTAGTTATATACGTGATTTTTAGTGTGTGTCCAAGTATGAATGCAAAAGCACATGTAAAATATTTCATTATTAAGTAGAATGGCCAGCAGAGGGCAGTAGAAGACCACTTATTGGCTCACTTTCACTTTAAACCAGTTTTCTGCACTAAAGCAAACCAGTTTTTCCATGTTAACTCAATGCATGCTTACACACACACACACACACACACACACACACACACACACACACACACACACACACACACACACACACAACACACACACACACACACACACACACACACACACACACAAACACACACACACACACACACACATACACACACAGCATAGTTAACCGTGATTTACCATGATATACCACGTTCTAGTATTATTTACCAGGAGATAAACGACAATCTAGTATTATTTACTTTGATTTACCATGTTTCTAGCCTGATTTATCACATTACTAGCAATTATTTGAAGTGTCAGTGCAAATAAAGTGATTAACACTGACAAAATATGATTGTGTTATAATAGTTATTGCTATATAAGTGATTTTTTTTTTGTGTATTCAAGTATGAATGCAAGCACATGTTGAAATATTTCATTAATAAGTAGAATGGCCAGCAGAGGGCAGTAGAAGACCACTTATTGGCTCACTTTCACTTTAAACCAGTTTTCTGCACTAAAGCAAACCAGTTTATCTATGTTAACTCAATGCATGCTTACACACACACACACACACACACACACACACACACACACACACACACACACACACACACACACACACACACACACACACACACACACACACACACAGAGAGCATAGTTAACCATGATTTACCATGATTTACCACATTACTAGCAATTATTTGAAGTGTCAGTGCAAATAAAGTGATTAACACTGACAAAATATGATTGTGTTATAATAGTTATTGCTATATAAGTGATTTTTAGTGTGTATTCAAGTATAAATGCAAGCACATGTGGAAAAATTTAATTAATAAGTAGAATGGCCAGCAGAGGGCAGTAGAAGACCACTTATTGGCTCACTTTCACTTTAAACCTCATGATTTTGACCAGTTTTCTGCACTAAAGCAAACCAGTGTTTCCATGTTAACTCAATAATGCATAATTGCTACATATGCTACACACAATAATGCTACACACACACACACACACACACACACACACACACACACACACACACACACACACACACAAATGTTTCAGTGATATTGGTGTCACATTCACCTTCATCACATTCACCTTCTGTCTTCATCACATTCACCATCTGTCGTCATCACCTGCACCTGCTCCTCATCACCCTCCTCATCATCACCTGCTCCTCATCATCATAACCGTCACCTGTTGTCCTTGTCTTGATCTGTGTATTTAAGTTCCCCTCTCATCCATTATCATTGTCGGTTATTGTTTGTGCACTAGCACTCTGTTATGTTTGTTTTCATGTTGGAAAATAAAACCTTTGTTATATTTGTACCACACACACACACACACACACACACACACACACACACACACACACACACACACACACACACACACACACACACACACACCATCATTTATCATGATTTACCATGGCTGATACCAATACCAATATGAGAAAATGACTATTTTAAACAGCAGGGGGCAGTAAAATACCACTTATTGGCTTAACATGCCATTAAATCATATCATTTTCACCTTTTTAACTGTTATAGAGGCAAATTTTGTCCGATCTGTCTGAAAATTTTCATGCTTGTTCAGGGTGATATTTCACACGTTCTGACTTGTTTTTAAGAAGGTCTGAGCATTGATTAAAGAGATATAGGCTTTCGGGGACACTTGGTAAAGGCCAGATTTTGAAGTGAACCTATTATAGCTATCCAAATGAAGTAGTTCAACTTTTTCTGACAATTATTGATCTAGTGAGTCCAGAGAATTGTATTGCACTAGTTTTGAACATTATGATATGAAAATTATATGATCAGACATGGAAAAGACCATTTACAGCCAATACAGGCAGTTTACCATAGGAAATATATGGTTTTAAAGCTTTTTAACAGTTATAGCGCCAACTATTGTCCAATCTCCATAAAATTTTGCAAGCTTGTTTGTGATGTTATGACACATATGCTCACCAATTTTTGTGAAGTTCTGAGTTTTCATTTAGGATTTATAGGCTTTTGAGTGTATTTTGCCACACCCATTTTATAAATGACCCTATTACAGCCATACAAATACAAAAGTTCAACTTTTTTTTGATAATTATTGATCTAGAGAGTCCATAGAATTGTCCTAGACTGGTCTGGTTCCGATCGGGCAAAAAACCAGGGACTAGTTCGCAAAAGTAGGTTTTTAACATATTCATGAATATTTAATGAACGGTTTGATTGACAGCAATGGTTCTAGAGGCAAAGTTGTTCAGCATGAGCAGATCTATCAAATGATATGCATTTTGTGACAATATATCTAACACCACGTGATTACAGAGCCATAAAACTCGTTAGCGCCAACTAGTGGCCGATTTCTTTCAAAATTCTTACAGACCTCTAGGGCCATGAGTCGAACATGCCCACCGAGTTTCGTTCCGATCGGCCTCCGTTAACCTTGTCTAATAGGTGCTCAACTTCATTGGCCAATGGCGGCCATGTTTTTTGAGATACACCAATGTCCTCATAGACATACATGGCACCTTGGACCAAGACACTGCATACCAATTTTCAAGTCAATCGGACTAACGGTCAGGTGGTTATAGCCTGTTTTATGTTTTTTTCATGTTATAGCGCCACCATGTGGCCAATCGCCGCGATTTTTTTACCGTGTCCTCAGATTGACCTCTTACATATGTGTACCAAGTTTGTTGAAAATACCTCATTTACTTCTGGAGTTATAGCCATTTTAGTAAAATAGGCTCCGCCCACAACGTTAATTTTGCGCCCCCTAGCGACCCTGAATCGAAATTTCAACTTTTTTTCGATAATTATTGATCTTCAGTCTCCAGAGAACAATTCTGCACTGGTTTGGTTCCGATCGAGCAAAAAACCAGGGACTAGTTCGCAAAAGTAGGTTTTCGACAAAATTCAAAATGGCGGAAAATCTATCATGACGGAAATGAAATCGGAGATATACGTTTTGTTCGTCAGACGACCAGCTTTCCAATGATATAAGACACTTGTGTCTACGACATACGGTCCAGGAGTTATGACCACTTTCGCGCTTTTGGTTGTTATAGCGCCACCTATGGGCCAATCGAGGTCATAATTTGATAACCTCTCCTCGATTTTTGTACTACCATCTGGCAAAGTTTCAAAGCTCTAGCCCTTACGGTTTGGGCTGCACGATGCGTTTTACGGCAGAATAATAATAATAATAATAATTAAAGCTGCAAGCAGCATTTATCGGGGTTCAAGCATTTAAGGCCTTTAAGCACATAAGCATTTAAGACATTAAGTTTTATTTGTAAAGCTTTTAACCACTGAAATAATAGATGGAAAAGACCATTTACAGCCAAAACAGGCAATTTACCATAGGAAATATATGGTTTTCAAAGCTTTTTAACAGTTATAGCGCCACCTATCGTACGATCTTCATGAAATTTTACATGCTTGTTTAGACTGTTATGGTACATATGCTCACCAATTTTTGTGAAGTTCTGAGTTTTCGTTTAGGATTTATAGGCTTTTAAATGCATTTTGCCACGCCCATTTTCATTATGACCCAATATACCCATGCGAAAAATGCTAAAGTTGAACTTTTTTTGATAATTATTGATCTAGAGAGTCCAGAGAATTACCCTAGACTGGTCTTGTTCCGATCGGGCAAAAAACCTAGGACTAGTTCGCAAAAGTAGGTTTTTAACATAATTGCGAATATTTAATGAACGGTTTGATTGACAGCAATGGTTCTTGAGGCAAAGTTGTTCAGCATGAGCAGATCTATCAAATGATATGCATTTTGTGACAATAAGTGTAACACCACGTGATTACAGAGCCATAAAACTCGTTAGCGCCAACTAGTGGCCGATTTCTTTCAAAATTCTTACAGACCTCTAGGGCCATGAGTTGAACATGCCCATCGAGTTTCGTTCCGATCGGCCTCCGTTAACCTTGTCTAATAGGTGCTCAAATTTCATTGGTCGATGGCGGCCATGTTTTTCGAGATACGCCAAAGTCCTCATAGACATACATGGCACCTTGGACCAAGACACTGCATACCAATTTTCAAGTCAATCGGACAAACGGTCACGTGGTCATAGCCCTTTTCATGTTTTTTTTCATGTTATAGCGCCACCTAGTGATCAATCGTCGACATTTTTTTACTATGACCCCAGATTGAACTCTTACACATGTGTACCAAGTTTGGTGAAGATATCTCATTTCCTTTTCGAGTTATAGCCATTTTAGTAAAATAGGCTCCTCCCACAACATTAATTTATCACCCCCTAGCGACCAGGAATCGAAATTTCGACTTTTTTTCGATAATTATTGATCTTCAGACTCCAAAGAACATTTCTGCACTGCTTTGGTTCCGATCGGGTGAAAAACCAGGGACTAGTTCGCAAAAGTAGGTTTTTGACAAAATTCAAAATGGCGGAAAAATTTGCATACCTGAAATAAAATCGGAGATATACGTTTTGACCTTCAGGCGTCCAGCTTTTCAATGATATAGGACACTTGAGTCTACGACATACGGTCTAGGAGTTATGAGCAGTTCCGCGCTTTTGGTTGCTATAGCGCCACCTATGGGCCAATCTGGGTCATACTTTGATAGGTTCTCCCCAAATTGAGGACTACCATTTGGCCAAGTTTCAAGGTTCCAGCTCTTACGGTTTGGGCTGCACGATGCGTTTTAGGGGAGAATAATAATAATAATAATAATAAAAATCAGTACAATTACAATAGGGTTTCAGCACTTCGTGCTTGAACCCCTAATTAAAGCTGCAAGCAGCATTTATCGGGGTTCAAGCATTTAAGGCCTTTAAGCACATAAGCATTTAAGACATTAAGTTTTATTTAGAAAGCTTTTAACCACTGAAATAATAGATGGAAAAGTCCATTTACAGCCAATACAGGCAATTTACCATAGGAAATATATGGTTTTAAAGCCTTTTGACTGTTATAGTGCTATCTTTGGTCCGATCTCCATAAAATTTTGCATGCTTGTTAATGATGTTATGTCACATATGCTCACCAATTTTTGCGAAGTTCTGAGTTTTCATTTAGGGTTTATAGGCTTTTTAGTGCATTTTGCCACGCCCCTTTTATAAATAACCCTATTACAGCCATCCTAATGCAAAAGTTTAACTTTTTTTTTGATAATTATTGATCAAGAGTGTCCAGAGAATTGTCCTAGACTGGTCTGGTTCCGATCGGGCAAAAAACCTAGGACTAGTTCGCAAAAGTAGGTTTTTAACATATTCGTAAATATTTATTGAACGGTTTGATTGACATTAATGGTTCTTGAGGCAAAGTTGTTCAACATGAGGAGGTCTATCAAATGATATGCATTTTGTGATGAAATTTGTTACACCACGTGATTACCGAGCCTTAAAACTCGTTAGCGCCAACTAGTGGCCGATTTCTTTCAAAATTCTTACAGACCTCTAGGGGCTTGAGCCGAACATGCCCACCGAGTTTCGTTCCGATCGCACTTCGTTAACCTTCTTTTAATAGGTGCTCAAAACTCATTGGCCAATGGCGGCCATGTTTTTCGAGATACGCCAATATCCTTTTAGACATACATGGCCCCTTGGGCCAAGACACTGCATACCAAATTTCAAGTCAATCGGACTAACGGGCAGGTGTCTATACGTTTTTTTTGTTTTATAGCGCCACCATGTGGCCAATCGACGCAATTTTTTTACTGTGACCTCAAATTGACCTCTTACACACGTTTAGCAAGTTTGGTGAAGTTTACTGAATTACTTCTTGAGTTATAGCCATTTTAGTAAAATAGGCTCCTCCCACAACGTTAATTTTGCACCCCCTAGCGACCGTGAATCGAAATTTCAACTTTTTTTCGATAATTATTGATCTTCAGACTCCACAGAACAATTCTGCACTGGTTTGGTTCCGATCGGGCAAAAAACCAGGGACTAGTTCGCAAAAGTAGGTTTTTGACAAAATTCAAAATGGCGGAAAATCTATCATGGCGGAAATAAAATCGGAGATATACGTTTTGTTCGTCAGGCGTCCAGCTTTCCAATGATATAAGACACTTGAGTCTATGACTTACGGTCTAGGAGTTATGAGCAGTTTCGCGCTTTTGGTTGCTATAGCGCCACCTATGGGCCAATCGGGCTCATAATTTGATAACCTCTCCTCGATTTTTGTACTACCATCTGGCAAAGTTTCAAAGCTCCAGCTCTTACGGTTTGGGCTGCACGATGCGTTTTAGCGGAGAAGAAAAATAATAATAATAATAATTAAAGCTGCAAGCAGCATTTATCGGGGTTCAAGCAGTTAAGGCCTTTAAGGCATTTAAGCACAAAAGCATCAAAAGTTATTAAGATTTATTTAGCAAGCATGTAACCACTGACATAATAGATGGAAAAGACCATTTACAGCCAATACAGGCAATTTGCCATGGGATATATATGGTTTTAAAGCTTTTTAACAGTTATAGCGCCACCTATGGTCCGATCTCCATAAAATTGTTTACTGTGACCTCAAATTGAACCCATACACATGTGTACTGAGTTTGGTGAAGATATCTCATTTACTTCTTGAGTTATAGCCATTTGAGTAAAATAGGCTCCTCCCACAACGATTTGCCACATTCTAGAATTATTTAATATGATTCTAGCATGATTTACTATCATATACCATGTTCCAGAATGATTTATTAGGATTCTAGCATGATTTACCTTGATACACCTCATTTCAGTATTATTTACTATGATTTACAATGTTTCTAGCATGATTAACCACATTACTAGCAATTATGTGAAGTGTCAGTGCAAATGAGGTGATGAACACTGACAAAATATTATTGTGTTATAATAGTTAGTTATATACGTGATTTTTAGTGTGTGTCCAAGTATGAATGCAAAAGCACATGTAAAAGCTCCAAAACTCTGGAATAGCCTTCCTGATACTGTTCGTTGCTCAGACTCGCTCTCCCAGTTTAAAACTAGATTAAAGTCGCATCTCTTCAGCCAGGCATTCATATAATATTTTTAATCTTACAGTTCAAATTACAATCCGGCCTCTAGTTAATAAACGCCAGAGGAGAACTGGCCCCCGACTGAGCCTGGGTTCTCCCAAGGTTTTTTTTTTCTCCATTGGGTCACCTGATGGAGTTTTAGGACACTATTAGGTCACTTGATGGAGTTTTTCGGTTCCTTGCCACTGTTGCCTTTGGCTTGCTCAGTTGGGGATATTCTGGGGATATCTAATTTGATTTTATCAATAAATTCCACTAGAAACAAACCTTGTTGTATTATTTTAATTTAATACTGTGAAGCTGCTTTGATACAATCTGTATTGTGAAAAGCGCTATACAAATATACTTGACTTGACTTGACTTAAAATATTTCATTATTGAGTAGAATGGCCAGCAGAGGGCACTAGAAGACCACTTATTGGCTCACTTTCACTTTAAACCAGTTTTCTGCACTAAAGCAAACCAGTTTTTCCATGTTAACTCAATGCATGCTTACACACACACACACACACACACACACACACACACACACACACACACACACACACACACACACACACACATACACACACAGTTTAGTTAACCATGATTTACCATGATATACCACGTTCTAGTATTATTTACCAGGAGATAAACGACAATCTAGTATTATTTACTTTGATTTACCATGTTTCTAGCCTGATTTATCACATTACTAGCAATTATTTGAAGTGTCAGTGCAAATAAAGTGATTAACACTGACAAAATATGATTGTGTTATAAAAGTTATTGCTATATAAGTGATTTTTTTAGTGTGTATTCAAGTATGAATGCAAGCACATGTTGAAATATTTCATTAATAAGTAGAATGGCCAGCAGAGGGCAGTAGAAGACCACTTATTGGCTCACTTTCACTTTAAACCAGTTTTCTGCACTAAAGCAAACCAGTTTATCCATGTTAACTCAATGCATGCTTACACACACACACACACACACACACACACACACACACACACAGACACACACACACAGCATAGTTAACCATGATTTACCATGATTTACCACATTACTAGCAATTATTTGAAGTGTCAGTGCAAATAAAGTGATTAACACTGACAAAATATGATTGTGTTATAATAGTTATTGCTATATAAGTGATTTTTAGTGTGTATTCAAGTATAAATGCAAGCACATGTGGAAAAATTTAATTAATAAGTAGAATGGCCAGCAGAGGGCAGTAGAAGACCACTTATTGGCTCACTTTCACTTTAAACCTCATGATTTTGACCAGTTTTCTGCACTAAAGCAAACCAGTGTTTCCATGTTAACTCAATAATGCATACTTGCTACATATGCTACACACAATAATGCTACACACACACACACACACACACACACACACACACACACACAAATGTTTTAGTGATATTGGTGTCACATTCACCTTCATCACATTCACCTTCTGTCTTCATCACATTCACTATCTGTCGTCATCACCTGCACCTGCTCCTCATCACCCTCCTCATCATCACCTGCTCCTCATCATCATAACCGTCACCTGTTGTCCTTGTCTTGATCTGTGTATTTAAGTTCCCCTCTCATCCATTATCATTGTCGGTTATTGTTTGTGCACTAGCACTCTGTTATGTTTGTTTTCATGTTGGAAAATAAAACCTTTGTTATATTTGTACCACACACACACACACACACACACACACACACACACACACACACACACACACACACACACACACACCATCATTTATCATGATTTACCATGGCTGATACCAATACCAATATGAGAAAATGACTATTTTAAACAGCGGGGGGCAGTAAAATACCACTTATTGGCTTAACATGCCATTAATTCATATCATTTTCACCTTTTTAACTGTTATAGAGGCAAATTTTGTCCGATCTGTCTGAAAATTTTCATGCTTGTTCAGGGTGATATTTCACACGTTCTGACTTGTTTTTAAGAAGGTCTGAGCATTGATTAAAGAGATATAGGCTTTCGGGGACACTTGGTAAAGGCCAGATTTTGAAGTGAACCTATTATAGCTATCCAAATGAAGTAGTTCAACTTTTTCTGACAATTATTGATCTAGTGAGTCCAGAGAATTGTATTGCACTAGTTTTGAACATTATGATATGAAAATTATATGATCAGAGATGGAAAAGACCATTTACAGCCAATACAGGCAGTTTACCATAGGAAATATATGATTTTAAAGCTTTTTAACAGTTATAGCGCCACCTATCGTCCGATCTCCATAGAATTTTTCATGCTTGTTAATGATGTTATGTCACATATGCTGACCACTTTTTGTGAAGTTCTGAGTTTTTATTTAGGATTTATAGGCTTTTTAATGTATTTTGACACGCCCATTTTATAAATGACCCTATTAGAGCCATCCAAATGCAAAAGTTCAACTTTTTTTTGATAGTTTTTGATCTAGAGAGTCCAGAGAATTGTCCTAGACTGGTCTGGTTCCGATCGGGCGAAAAACCTAGGACTAGTTCGCAAAAGTAGGTTTTTAACATGTTTGCGAATATTTAATGAACGGTTTGATTGACAGCAATGGTTCTTGAGGCAAAGTTGTTCAGGATGAGGAGATCTATCAAATGATATGCATATTGTGTGGATATTTGTAACACCACGTGATTACAGAGCCATAAAACTCGTTAGCGCCAACTAGTGGCCGATTTCTTTCAAAATTCTTACAGACCTCTAGGGCCTTGAGTCGAACATGCCCATCGAGTTTCGTTCCGATCGGCCTCCGTTAACCTTGTCTAATAGGTGCTCAAATTTCATTGGCCGATGGCGGCCATGTTTTTTGAGATACGCCAATGTCCTCATACACATACATGGCACCTTGGACCAAGACACTGCATACCAATTTTCAAGTCAATCGGACTAACGGTCAGGTGGTTATAGCCTGTTTTATGTTTTTTTCATGTTATAGCGCCACCATGTGGCCAATCGCCGCGGTTTTTTTACTGTGACCTCAGATTGACCTCTTACACATGTGTACCAAGTTTGGTGAAGATACCTCATTTACTTCTGGAGTTATAGCCATTTTAGTAAAATAGGCCCTGCCCACGACGTACGTTTTGGCGCCCCTTAGCGTCCGTGAATCGAAATTTCAACTTTTTTTCGATAGTTTTTGATATTCAGACTCAAGAGAACATTTCTGCACTGGATTGGTTCCGATCGGGCGAAAAACCTAGGACTAGTTCGCAAAAGTAGGTTTTTGACAAAATTCAAAATGGCGGAAAATCTATCATGGCGGAAATGAAATCGGAGATATACGTTTTGTTCGTCAGGCGTCCAGCTTTCCAATGATATAAGACACTTGAGTCTACGACATACGGTCTAGTAGTTATGAGCAGTTTTGCGCTTTTGGTTGCTATAGCGCCACCTATGGGCCAATCGGGGTCATACTTTTATAGGTTCTCCCCAAATTGAGGACTACCATTTGGCCAAGTTTCAAGGTTCCAGCTCTTACGGTTTGGTCTGCACGATGCGTTTAAGGGGAAAATAATAATAATAATAATAATAATAATAATAAAAATCAGTACAATTACAATAGGGTTTCAGCACTTCGTGCTTGAACCCCTAAAAATCAGTACAATTACAATAGGGTTTCAGCACTTCGTGCTTGAACCCCTAATTAAAGCTGCAAGCAGCATTTATCGGGGTTCAAGCATTTAAGGCCTTTAGGCACATAAGCATTTAAGACATTAAGATTTATTTAGAAAGCTTTTAACCACTGAAATAATAGATGGAAAAGTCCATTTACAGCCAATACAGGCAATTTACCATAGGAAATATGTGTTTTTTAAAGCTTTTTAACAGTTATAGCACCATCTATAGTCCGATCTCCATGAAATTTTGCATGCTTGTTAATGATGTTATGGCACATAAGCTCACCAATTTTCGTGAAGTTCTGAGTTTTTGTTTAGGATTTATAGGCTTTTGAGTGCATTTTGCCACGCCCATTTTCTTTATGACCCAATATACCCATGCGAAAAATGCAAAAGTTCAACTTTTTTTTGATAATTATTGATCTTGAGAGTCCATAGAATTGTCCTAGACTCGTTTGGTTCTGATCGGGCGAAAAACCTAGGACTAGTTCGCAAAAGTAGGTTTTTAACATAATTACGAATATTTAATGAACGGTTTGATTGACAGCAATGGTTCTTGAGGCAAAGTTGTTCAACAAGAGGAGATCTATCAAATGGTATGCATTTTGTGACAATAAGTGTAACACCACGTGATTACAGAGCCATAAAACTCGTTAGCGCCAACTAGTGGCCGATTTCTTTTAAAATTCTTACAGACCTCTAGGGCCATGAGTCGAACATGCCCACCGAGTTTCGTTCCGATAGGCCTCCGTTAACCTTGTCTAATAGGTGCTCAAACTTCATTGGCCGATGGCGGCCATGTTTTTTGAGATACACCAATGTCCTCATAGACATACATGGCACGTTGGACCAAGACACTGCATACCAATTTTCAAGTCAATCGGACTAACGGTCAGGTGGTTATAGCCTGTTTTATGTTTTTTTCATGTTATAGCGCCACCATGTGACCAATCGCCGCGATTTTTTTACCGTGACCTCATATTGACGTCTTACACATGTGTACCAGGTTTGGTTAAAATACCTCTTTTACTTCTGGAGTTATAGCCATTTTAGTAAAATAGGCTCCTCCCACAACGTTAATTTTGCACCCCCTAGCGACCGTGAATCGAAATTTCAACTTTTTTTTGATAATTATTGATATTCAGACTCCAGAGAACAATTCTGCACTGGTTTGGTTCCGATCGGGCAAAAAACCAGGGACTAGTTCGCAAAAGTAGATTTTCGACAAAATTCAAAATGGCGGAAAATCTATCATGGCGGAAATAAAATCGGAGATATACGTTTTGTTCGTCAGGCGTCCAGCTTTCCAATGATATAAGACACTTGAGTCTATGACTTACGGTCTAGGAGTTATGAGCAGTTTCGCGCTTTTGGTTGCTATAGCGCCACCTATGGGCCAATCGGGGTCATAATTTGATAACCTCTCCTCGATTTTTGTACTACCATATGGCAAAGTTTCAAAGCTCTAGCCCTTACGGTTTGGGCTGCACGATGCGTTTTACGGCAGAATAATAATAATAATAATAATAATTAAAGCTGCAAGCAGCATTTATCGGGGTTCAAGCATTTAAGGCCTTTAGGCACATAAGCATTTAAGACATTAAGATTTATTTAGAAAGCTTTTAACCACTGAAATAATAGATGGAAAAGTCCATTTACTGCCAATACAGGCAATTTACCATAGGAAATATGTGTTTTTTAAAGCTTTTTAACAGTTATAGCACCATCTATAGTCCGATCTCCATGAAATTTTGCATGCTTGTTAATGATGTTATGGCACATAAGCTCACCAATTTTCGTGAAGTTCTGAGTTTTTGTTTAGGATTTATAGGCTTTTGAGTGCATTTTGCCACGCCCATTTTCTTTATGACCCAATATACCCATGCGAAAAATGCAAAAGTTCAACTTTTTTTTGATAATTATTGATCTTGAGAGTCCATAGAATTGTCCTAGACTCGTTTGGTTCTGATCGGGCAAAAAACCTAGGACTAGTTCGCAAAAGTAGGTTTTTAACATAATTACGAATATTTAATGAACGGTTTGATTGACAGCAATGGTTCTTGAGGCAAAGTTGTTCAACAAGAGGAGATCTATCAAATGGTATGCATTTTGTGACAATAAGTGTAACACCACGTGATTACAGAGCCATAAAACTCGTTAGCGCCAACTAGTGGCCGATTTCTTTTAAAATTCTTACAGACCTCTAGGGCCATGAGTCGAACATGCCCACCGAGTTTCGTTCCGATAGGCCTCCGTTAACCTTGTCTAATAGGTGCTCAAACTTCATTGGCCGATGGCGGCCATGTTTTTTGAGATACACCAATGTCCTCATAGACATACATGGCACCTTGGACCAAGACACTGCATACCAATTTTCAAGTCAATCGGACTAACGGTCAGGTGGTTATAGCCTGTTTTATGTTTTTTTCATGTTATAGCGCCACCATGTGACCAATCGCCGCGATTTTTTTACCGTGACCTCATATTGACGTCTTAAACATGTGTACCAGGTTTGGTTAAAATACCTCTTTTACTTCTGGAGTTATAGCCATTTTAGTAAAATAGGCTCCTCCCACAACGTTAATTTTGCACCCCCTAGCGACCGTGAATCGAAATTTCAACTTTTTTTTGATAATTATTGATATTCAGACTCCAGAGAACAATTCTGCACTGGTTTGGTTCCGATCGGGCAAAAAACCAGGGACTAGTTCGCAAAAGTAGATTTTCGACAAAATTCAAAATGGCGGAAAATCTATCATGGCGGAAATAAAATCGGAGATATACGTTTTGTTCGTCAGGCGTCCAGCTTTCCAATGATATAAGACACTTGAGTCTATGACTTACGGTCTAGGAGTTATGAGCAGTTTCGCGCTTTTGGTTGCTATAGCGCCACCTATGGGCCAATCGGGGTCATAATTTGATAACCTCTCCTCGATTTTTGTACTACCATATGGCAAAGTTTCAAAGCTCTAGCCCTTACGGTTTGGGCTGCACGATGCGTTTTACGGCAGAATAATAATAATAATAATAATAATTAAAGCTGCAAGCAGCATTTATCGGGGTTCAAGCATTTAAGGCCTTTAGGCACATAAGCATTTAAGACATTAAGATTTATTTAGAAAGCTTTTAACCACTGAAATAATAGATGGAAAAGTCCATTTACTGCCAATACAGGCAATTTACCATAGGAAATATGTGTTTTTTAAAGCTTTTTAACAGTTATAGCACCATCTATAGTCCGATCTCCATGAAATTTTGCATGCTTGTTAATGATGTTATGGCACATAAGCTCACCAATTTTCGTGAAGTTCTGAGTTTTTGTTTAGGATTTATAGGCTTTTGAGTGCATTTTGCCACGCCCATTTTCTTTATGACCCAATATACCCATGCGAAAAATGCAAAAGTTCAACTTTTTTTTGATAATTATTGATCTTGAGAGTCCATAGAATTGTCCTAGACTCGTTTGGTTCTGATCGGGCGAAAAACCTAGGACTAGTTCGCAAAAGTAGGTTTTTAACATAATTACGAATATTTAATGAACGGTTTGATTGACAGCAATGGTTCTTGAGGCAAAGTTGTTCAACAAGAGGAGATCTATCAAATGGTATGCATTTTGTGACAATAAGTGTAACACCACGTGATTACAGAGCCATAAAACTCGTTAGCGCCAACTAGTGGCCGATTTCTTTTAAAATTCTTACAGACCTCTAGGGCCATGAGTCGAACATGCCCACCGAGTTTCGTTCCGATAGGCCTCCGTTAACCTTGTCTAATAGGTGCTCAAACTTCATTGGCCGATGGCGGCCATGTTTTTTGAGATACACCAATGTCCTCATAGACATACATGGCACCTTGGACCAAGACACTGCATACCAATTTTCAAGTCAATCGGACTAACGGTCAGGTGGTTATAGCCTGTTTTATGTTTTTTTCATGTTATAGCGCCACCATGTGACCAATCGCCGCGATTTTTTTACCGTGACCTCATATTGACGTCTTACACATGTGTACCAGGTTTGGTTAAAATACCTCTTTTACTTCTGGAGTTATAGCCATTTTAGTAAAATAGGCTCCTCCCACAACGTTAATTTTGCACCCCCTAGCGACCGTGAATCGAAATTTCAACTTTTTTTTGATAATTATTGATATTCAGACTCCAGAGAACAATTCTGCACTGGTTTGGTTCCGATCGGGCAAAAAACCAGGGACTAGTTCGCAAAAGTAGATTTTCGACAAAATTCAAAATGGCGGAAAATCTATCATGGCGGAAATAAAATCGGAGATATACGTTTTGTTCGTCAGGCGTCCAGCTTTCCAATGATATAAGACACTTGAGTCTATGACTTACGGTCTAGGAGTTATGAGCAGTTTCGCGCTTTTGGTTGCTATAGCGCCACCTATGGGCCAATCGGGGTCATAATTTGATAACCTCTCCTCGATTTTTGTACTACCATATGGCAAAGTTTCAAAGCTCTAGCCCTTACGGTTTGGGCTGCACGATGCGTTTTACGGCAGAATAATAATAATAATAATAATAATAAAAATCAGCACAATTACAATAGGGTTTCAGCACTTCGTGCTTGAACCCCTAATAATAAAAATCAGCACAATTACAATAGGGTTTCAGCACTTCGTGCTTGAACCCCTAATTAAAGCTGCAAGCAGCATTTATCGGGGTTCAAGCATTTAAGGCCTTTAGGCACATAAGCATTTAAGACATTAAGATTTATTTAGAAAGCTTTTAACCACTGAAATAATAGATGGAAAAGTCCATTTACAGCCAATACAGGCAATTTACCATAGGAAATATGTGTTTTTTAAAGCTTTTTAACAGTTATAGCACCATCTATAGTCCGATTTCCATGAAATTTTGCATGCTTGTTAATGATGTTATGGCACATAAGCTCACCAATTTTCGTGAAGTTCTGAGTTTTCGTTTAGGATTTATAGGCTTTTGAGTGCATTTTGCCACGCCCATTTTCTTTATGACCCAATATACCCATGCGAAAAATGCAAAAGTTCAACTTTTTTTTGATAATTATTGATCTTGAGAGTCCATAGAATTGTCCTAGACTCGTTTGGTTCTGATCGGGCGAAAAACCTAGGACTAGTTCGCAAAAGTAGGTTTTTAACATAATTACGAATATTTAATGAACGGTTTGATTGACAGCAATGGTTCTTGAGGCAAAGTTGTTCAACAAGAGGAGATCTATCAAATGGTATGCATTTTGTGACAATAAGTGTAACACCACGTGATTACAGAGCCATAAAACTCGTTAGCGCCAACTAGTGGCCGATTTCTTTTAAAATTCTTACAGACCTCTAGGGCCATGAGTCGAACATGCCCACCGAGTTTCGTTCCGATAGGCCTCCGTTAACCTTGTCTAATAGGTGCTCAAACTTCATTGGCCGATGGCGGCCATGTTTTTTGAGATACACCAATGTCCTCATAGACATACATGGCACCTTGGACCAAGACACTGCATACCAATTTTCAAGTCAATCGGACTAACGGTCAGGTGGTTATAGCCTGTTTTATGTTTTTTTCATGTTATAGCGCCACCATGTGACCAATGGCCGCGATTTTTTTACCGTGACCTCATATTGACGTCTTACACATGTGTACCAGGTTTGGTTAAAATACCTCTTTTACTTCTGGAGTTATAGCCATTTTAGTAAAATAGGCTCCTCCCACAACGTTAATTTTGCACCCCCTAGCGACCGTGAATCGAAATTTCAACTTTTTTTTTATAATTATTGATATTCAGACTCCAGAGAACAATTCTGCACTGGTTTGGTTCCGATCGGGCAAAAAACCAGGGACTAGTTCGCAAAAGTAGATTTTCGACAAAATTCAAAATGGCGGAAAATCTATCATGGCGGAAATAAAATCGGAGATATACGTTTTGTTCGTCAGGCGTCCAGCTTTCCAATGATATAAGACACTTGAGTCTATGACTTACGGTCTAGGAGTTATGAGCAGTTTCGCGCTTTTGGTTGCTATAGCGCCACCTATGGGCCAATCGGGGTCATAATTTGATAACCTCTCCTCGATTTTTGTACTACCATATGGCAAAGTTTCAAAGCTCTAGCCCTTACGGTTTGGGCTGCACGATGCGTTTTACGGCAGAATAATAATAATAATAATAATAATAAAAATCAGCACAATTACAATAGGGTTTCAGCACTTCGTGCTTGAACCCCTAATAATAAAAATCAGCACAATTACAATAGGGTTTCAGCACTTCGTGCTTGAACCCCTAATAAAAATCAGCACAATTACAATAGGGTTTCAGCACTTCGTGCTTGAACCCCTAATAATAAAAATCAGTACAATTACAATAGGGTTTCAGCACTTCGTGCTTGAACCCCTAATAATAAAAATCAGTACAATTACAATAGGGTTTCAGCACTTCGTGCTTGAACCCCTAATAATAATAATAATAGGGGTTCAGCATTTCATGCTTGAACCCCTAATTAAAGCTGCAAGCAGCATTTATCGGGGTTCAAGCAGTTAAGGCCTTTAAGCACAAAAGCATCAAAAGTGATTAACTTTTATTTAGCAAGCATGTAACTACTAACATAATAGATGGAAAAGACCATTTACAGGAAATACAATAGGAAATATATGGTTTTAAAGCTTTTTAGCAGTTATAGCGCCAGCTATCGTCCGATCTTCATAAAAATCGGCATGCTTGTTAATGATGTTATGTCACATATGCTCACCAATTTTTGTGAAGTTCTGAGTTTTCATTTAGGATTTATAGGCTTTTTAGTGTTTTTTGCCACGCCCCTTTTCTAAATGACCCTCTTACAGCCATCTACATGCAAAAGTTCAACTTTTTTTTGATAATTATTGATCTAGAGTGTCCAGAGAATTGTCCTAGACTGGTCTGGTTTCGATCGGGCGAAAAACCTAGGACTAGTTCGCAAAAGTAGGTTTTTAACATAATTACAAATATTTAATAAACGGTTTAATTGACAGCATTAGTTCTTGAGGCAAAGTTGTTCAGCATGAGCAGTTCTATCAGATGATATGCATTTTGTGATGATAAGTGTAACACCACGTGATTACAGACCCATAAAACTCGTTAGCGCCAACTAGTGGCCGATTTCGTTCAAAACTCTTACAGACCTCTAGGGCCATGAGTCGAACATGCCCATCGAGTTTCGTTCCGATCGGCCTCCGTTAGCCTTGTCTAATAGGTGCTCAAATTTCATTGGTCGATGGCGGCCATGTTTTTCGAGATACGCCAATGTCCTCATAGACATACATGGCACCTTGGACCAAGACACTGCATACCAATTTTCAAGTCAATCGGACAAACGGTCACGTGGTCATAGCCCTTTTCATGTTTTTTTCATGTTATAGCGCCACCTAGTGATCAATCGTCGCAATTTTTTTACTATGACCCCAGATTGAACTCATACACATGTGCACCAAGTTTGGTGAAGATATCTCATTTCCTTTTCGAGTTATAGCCATTTTAGTAAAATAGGCTCCTCCCACAACATTAATTTATCACCCCCTAGCGACCAGGAATCGAAATTTCGACTTTTTTTCGATAATTATTGATCTTCAGACTCCAAAGAACATTTCTGCACTGGTTTGGTTCCGATCGGGCGAAAAACCAGGGACTAGTTCGCAAAAGTAGGTTTTTGACAAAATTCAAAATGGCGGAAAAATTTGCATACCTGAAATAAAATCGGAGATATACGTTTTGACCTTCAGGCGTCCAGCTTTCCAATGATATAGGACACTTGAGTCTAGGACATACGGTCTAGGAGTTATGAGCAGTTTCGCGCTTTTGGTTGCTATAGCGCCACCTATGGGCCAATCTGAGTCATACTTTGATAGGTTCTCCCCAAATTGAGGACTACCATTTGGCCAAGTTTCAAGGTTCCAGCTCTTACGGTTTGGTCTGCACGATGCGTTTTAGGGGAGAATAATAATAATAATAAAAATTAAAGCTGCAAGCAGCATTTATCGGGGTTCAAGCAGTTAAGGCCTTTAAGGCATTTAAGCACAAAAGCATCAAAAGTTATTAAGATTTATTTAGCAAGCATGTAACCACTGACATAATAGATGGAAAAGACCATTTACAGCCAATACAGGCAATTTGCCATGGGATATATATGGTTTTAAAGCTTTTTAACAGTTATAGCGCCACCTATGGTCCGATCTCCATAAAATTGTTTACTGTGACCTCAAATTGAACCCATACACATGTGTACTGAGTTTGGTGAAGATATCTCATTTACTTCTTGAGTTATAGCCATTTGAGTAAAATAGGCTCCTCCCACAACGATTTGCCACATTCTAGAATTATTTAATATGATTCTAGCATGATTTACTATCATATACCATGTTCCAGAATGATTTATTAGGATTCTAGCATGATTTACCTTGATACACCTCATTTCAGTATTATTTACTATGATTTACAATGTTTCTAGCATGATTAACCACATTACTAGCAATTATGTGAAGTGTCAGTGCAAATGAGGTGATGAACACTGACAAAATATTATTGTGTTATAATAGTTAGTTATATACGTGATTTTTAGTGTGTGTCCAAGTATGAATGCAAAAGCACATGTAAAATATTTCATTATTAAGTAGAATGGCCAGCAGAGGGCACTAGAAGACCACTTATTGGCTCACTTTCACTTTAAACCAGTTTTCTGCACTAAAGCAAACCAGTTTTTCCATGTTAACTCAATGCATGCTTACACACACACACACACACACACACACACACACACACACACACACACACACACACACACATACACACACAGCATAGTTAACCATGATTTACCATGATATACCACGTTCTAGTATTATTTACCAGGAGATAAACGACAATCTAGTATTATTTACTTTGATTTACCATGTTTCTAGCCTGATTTATCACATTACTAGCAATTATTTGAAGTGTCAGTGCAAATAAAGTGATTAACACTGACAAAATATGATTGTGTTATAATAGTTATTGCTATATAAGTGATTTTTTTAGTGTGTATTCAAGTATGAATGCAAGCACATGTTGAAATATTTCATTAATAAGTAGAATGGCCAGCAGAGGGCAGTAGAAGACCACTTATTGGCTCACTTTCACTTTAAACCAGTTTTCTGCACTAAAGCAAACCAGTTTATCCATGTTAACTCAATGCATGCTTACACACACACACACACACACACACACACACACACACACACACACACACACACACACACACACACACAGCATAGTTAACCATGATTTACCATGATTTACCACATTACTAGCAATTATTTGAAGTGTCAGTGCAAATAAAGTGATTAACACTGACAAAATATGATTGTGTTATAATAGTTATTGCTATATAAGTGATATTTAGTGTGTATTCAAGTATAAATGCAAGCACATGTGGAAAAATTTAATTAATAAGTACAATGGCCAGCAGAGGGCAGTAGAAGACCACTTATTGGCTCACTTTCACTTTAAACCTCATGATTTTGACCATTTTTCTGCACTAAAGCAAACCAGTTTTTCCATGTTAACTCAATAATGCATACTTGCTACATATGCTACACACAATAATGCTACACACACACACACACACACACACACACACACAAATGTTTCAGTGATATTGGTGTCACATTCACCTTCATCACATTCACCTTCTGTCTTCATCACATTCACCATCTGTCGTCATCACCTGCACCTGCTCCTCATCACCCTCCTCATCATCACCTGCTCCTCATCATCATAACCGTCACCTGTTGTCCTTGTCTTGATCTGTGTATTTAAGTTCCCCTCTCATCCATTATCATTGTCGGTTATTGTTTGTGCACTAGCACTCTGTTATGTTTGTTTTCATGTTGGAAAATAAAACCTTTGTTATATTTGTACCACACACACACACACACACACACACACACACACACACACACACACACACACACACACACACACACACACACACACACACACCATCATTTATCATGATTTACCATGGCTGATACCAATACCAATATGAGAAAATGACTATTTTAAACAGCAGGGGGCAGTAAAATACCACTTATTGGCTTAACATGCCATTAATTCATATCATTTTCACCTTTTTAACTGTTATAGAGGCAAATTTTGTCCGATCTGTCTGAAAATTTTCATGCTTGTTCAGGGTGATATTTCACACGTTCTGACTTGTTTTTAAGAAGGTCTGAGCATTGATTAAAGAGATATAGGCTTTCGGGGACACTTGGTAAAGGCCAGATTTTGAAGTGAACCTATTATAACTATCCAAATGAAGTAGTTCAACTTTTTCTGACAATTATTGATCTAGTGAGTCCAGAGAATTGTATTGCACTAGTTTTGAACATTATGATATGAAAATTATATGATCAGAGATAGAAAAGACCATTTACAGCCAATACAGGCAGTTTACCATAGGAAATATATGATTTTAAAGCTTTTTAACAGTTATAGCGCCACCTATTGTCCGATCTCCATAGAATTTTTCATGCTTGTTAATGATGTTATGTCACATATGCTGACCAATTTTTGTGAAGTTCTGAGTTTTTATTTAGGATTTATAGGCTTTTTAATGTATTTTGACACGCCCATTTTATAAATTACCCTATTACAGCCATCCAAATGCAAAAGTTCAACTTTTTTTTGATAATTATTGATCTAGAGAGTCCAGAGAATTGTCCTAGACTGGTCTGGTTCCGATCGGGCAAAAAACCTAGGACTAGTTCGCAAAAGAAGGTTTTTAACATATTAATGAATAATTAATGAACAGTTTGATTGACAGCAATGGTTCTTGAGGCAAAGTTGTTCAGGATGAGGAGATCTATCAAATGATATGCATATTGTGTGGATATTTGTAACACCATGTGATTACAGAGCCGTAAAACTCGTTAGCGCCAACTAGTGGCCGATTTCTTTCAAAATTCTTACAGACCTTTAGGGCCATGAGCCGAACATGCCCATTGAGTTTCGTTCCGATCGGCCTCCGTTAACCTTGTCTAATAGGTGCTCAAACTTCGTTGGCCGATGGCGGCCATGTTTTTTGAGATACGCCAATGTCCTCATACACATACATGGCACCTTGGACCAAGACACTGCATACCAATTTTCAAGTCAATCGGACTAACGGTCAGGTGGTTATAGCCTGTTTTATGTTTTATTCATTTTATAGCGCCACCATGAGGCCAATCGTCGCGATTTTTTTACTGTGACCCCAGAGTAAGCTCATACACATGTGTACCAAGTTTGGTGAAGATACCTCATTTACATCGGGAGTTATAGCCATTTTAGTAAAATAGGCCCCTCCCACAACGTACGTTTTGGCGCCCCTTAGCGACCGTGAATCGAAATTTCCACTTTTTTTCGATAATTATTGATATTCAGTCTCCAGAGAACATTTCTGCACTAGTTTGGTTCCAATCGGGCAAAAAACCAGGGACTAGTTCGCAAAAGTAGATTTTTGACAAAATTCAAAATGGCGGAAAATCTATCATGGCGGAAATGAAATCGGAGATATACGTTTTGTTCGTCAGGCGTCCAGCTTTCCAATGATATAAGACACTTGAGTCTACGACATACGGTCTAGGAGTTATGAGCAGTTTCGCGCTTTTGGTTGTTATAGCGCCACCTATGGGCCAATCGGGGTCATAATCTCTGAACCTTTCCTCGATTTTTGTACTACCATCTGTCAAAGTTTCAAAGTTCCAGCTCTTACGGTTTGGGCTGCACGATGCGTTTTACGGCAGAATAATAATAATAATAATAATAATAAAAATCAGCACAATTACAATAGGGTTTCAGCACTTCGTGCTTGAACCCCTAATCAGTACAATTACAATAGGGTTTCAGCACTTCGTGCTTGAACCCCTAATAATAATAATAAAAATCAGTACAATTACAATAGGGTTTCAGCACTTCGTGCTTGAACCCCTAATAAACAGAGCAATTCCAAGAGGGTCCTCACACCATCGGTGCTCGGGCCCTAATTAAAGCTGCAAGCAGCGATGAAAGGGCCCTCGCACCCGTGCCATCAACACTCGGTGGCTTTAGGAAGACAGAGCATGGTTGGGAAATGTACATTTAAGGAGGTATATATAGTAAGAGTATGTCAAAGTCAGTAACAAAATGTTTTGTATAATAGTGATAATAGCATGCTTCATGACTCAGCTAAGTGTTGCTAGCATGTTTAGTCTGTTTCTAGCATGCTTAGTACACAATAATTATGTGGTTAGTACTGCATTACTGTGTTAACCATGTCAGTTTCTGTTGCCAGTAGGTGGCGTTATGACTATAGCTGAATATGAGCATGGATGTGTGTTCAGGACAGAACTCTTATCAAACGTGTGAAGTTTGGTGCAAATTGGACATTGCCTTCTTGAGTAACAACAAAGTCATGTTTCATTGAATTAGCATTCTTTAGCACTTAGCTAAGCATTGTTAGCATGTTTTAACATGTTTCTAGCATGTTTAGAACTCAATGGCATTTTTAACATGTTGCTAGAACGGCATCAACGTGATAAACATGTCACTTCCTGTTGCCAGTAGGTGGCACTATTACTATAACTGAATTTGAGCATAGACATGTGTTCAGGCCATGATTCTTATCAAACATGTGAAGTTTGGGGCAGATTGGACATTCCATGCCTGGGTTACAGCAAATTCCTATTTAATTGCAGTGATAGCATGCTTTAGCACTTAGCTAAGTGTTTGCTATTATGTTTCTAGTATGTTGCTAACCTGTTTAGCACTTGCTGACTCTTTTTTATATGTTATTAGGAGACCACAACAGCGTTAAACATGTCACTTCCTGTTGACAGCAGGTGGCGCTATTACTATAACTGAATATTCTCATGTAGATGTGTTCAGGCCATGACTCTTATCAAACGTGTGAAGTTTGGGGCAGATTGGACATTCCATGCCTGTGTTACAGCAAATTCCTATTTAATTGCAGCAATAGCATGCTTTAGCACTTAGCTAAGTGTTTGCTAGCATGTTTTAGCATGTTTCTAGTATGTTGTTAGCATGTTTAGCACTTGCTGGCACTTTTTTATATGTTTTTATATGTCCACAACAGTGTTTAACATGTCACTTCCTGTTGCCAGCAGGTGGCACTATGACTGTAACTGAATATGAGCATGGTCATGTGTTCAGGACAGAACGTTTATTAAAAGTGTGAAGTTTGGTGCAAAGTGTGAAGTTTGGTGCAAATTGGACATTGCCTTTTTGAGTAACAACAACATCCTGTTTCATTGAATTAGCATGCTTTAGCACTTAGCTAAGTATTGCTAGCATGTTTTAACATGTTTCTAGCATGTTTAGAAGTCAATGGCATTTTTAAAATGTTGCTAGAATGGCATCAACGTGTTAAACATGACACTTCCTGTTACCAGTAGGTGGCGCTATTACTATAACTGAATGTTCTCATGTAGATGTGTTCAGGACAGAACGCTTATCAAAAGTGTGAAGTTTGGGGCAGATTGGACATTCCATGCCTGAGTTACAGCAAATTCCTATTTAATTGCAATAATAGCATGCTTTAGCACTTAGCTAAGAGTTTGCTAGCATGTTTTAGCATGCTTCTAGTATGTTGTTAGCATGTTTAGCACTTGCTGGCACTTTTTTATATGTTATTAGGAGTCCATAACAGTGTTAAACATGTCACTTCCTGTTGCCAGCAGGTGGCGCTATGACTGTAACTGAATATGAGCATGGTCATGTGTTCAGGACGGAACGCTTATCAAAAGTGTGAAGTTTGGGGCAGATTGGACATTCCATGCCTGAGTTACAGCAACTTCCTGTTTCATGGCGAAACATCGAAATTTGTCAGGTCGCCGAGGCCCCGCCCTTTGACGAAAACTCAAGATCTTCGCAATTTAACGTCGCAAAGGCCTTAAGATTACACTCACCAAATTTGAAGATGATCAGATTAAAACTGTAGGAGGAGTTCGTTAAAGTACGAGGCCTGAAAATAGCAAAAACTGCACAAAAATCTGAGAGGAAGTTCAAAATGGCTGACTTCCTGTTGTGTTTAGGGCTATACTCCAAGAGACTTTTTTGTAGGTATTAGGTCATTACATGTATGTACCGAATTTCGTGCACGTACGTGGAACGTTGCGGGAGGCGCACTCCGTTGAACTTTTATAGGTGGCGCTATCGAGCCGTTTTGCCCCGTCCAATTCTGAAACCTATATCAGATGTAAATTTTCGCCAGTTCTGACGCGTGTGCAAAGTTTCGTGAGTTTTCGAGCATGTTTAGGCCCTCAAAAATGCAATTCAATGCGGAGAATAATAATAATAATAATAATAAATATAGCTGCGAGCAGCGATTACGGGCCCAAGCCAGTGGCACCGCAACCCCGGTGCCTTTAGTTACCTAAAGGCACCGGGGTGGCGGTACCGCCGGCTTTGGCCCTCCATCGCTGCTCGCAGCTATATATATATATATATATATATATATATATATATATATATATATATATATATATATATATATATATATATATATATATTATTGTTCAAAAGTTTGGGGTCAGTAAGATTTTTAATGTTTTTAGGAGAAGGCTCTTCTGCTCACCAAGGCTGCATTTATTGATTAAAAATACAAACAAAAACAGTAATATTGTGAAATATTATTCCAATTTAAAACAGCTGTTTTCAATTTTTAAATATTTTACATAGTAATTCATTTCTGTGATCAAAGTTGAGTTTTCAGCATCATTACTCCAGTCTTCAGTGTCACATGATCCTTCAGAAATCATACTAATATGATGATTGATGCTCAATAAATATTCATTATTATTTTCAATGTTGAAAACAGTTGTGTACAGATTTTTTTTTTTTCAAAATGCTTTGATGAATGTAAAGTTCAAAAGAACAGCATATATTTCAAATATATATATTTTTAACATTATAAATGTCTTTACTGTAACTGTTGATCAGTTTAACTCATCCTTCATAAATAAAAGTACTGATTTATTGTATTTATTTACCCCAAAAATAAAATTTTAATTATTACTAACCCAAAACTTTTGAGCGGTAGTGTTTAACGTTACAAAAGCTTTAGATTTCAGATAAATGCTGTTCTTTTGAACTTTCTATTCATCAAAGACTGTACACAACTGTTTTTGACATTTAAAATAATAATGAATGTTTCTTGAGTATCAATCATCATATTAGAATAATTTCTGAAGGATCATGTGACAGTGACGACTGGAGTAATGATGCTGAAAACTCAGCTTTGATCACAGGAATAAATAACAGTTTAAAATATATTAAAATAGAAAGCAGCTGTTTTAAATTGGAATAATATTTTACAATATTACTGTTTTTGTTTGTATTTTTAATCAAATAAATGCAGCCTTGGTGAGCAGAAGAAACTTCTCTGTTATGTGCGCGCCACAGACTGCACGCACGTCCGCTTAGAGTTCCGCCTTTTGCCTTCCGTCAATATTACGTTATCAGAAAAATATTTTTTTAGAGAATCGATTTTTTGACATTTGTGAATCGATTCAGAATCGTCCACGTCCGCATCGCGATGCATCTAAGAATAAATTTTTTCTCCCACCCCTAGATTTCATACAACAGGTTAATAAACAGTTACAATTAAGTCACTTACATTTTAGATGCAATGTTGACTGTTTTTGTTCTGTTTCAGCAGCGAAAATAAACAAAGATCACGGCAGAACCATCACGCATCACGTGTTTTCTCATAACTGAACGATTCAGCATTTTTAACGAATCGGTTGACTCAAAGATTGAATGATCAATCCATAAACATCTGTCTTAATCATGATCGACTCATTCGAACAAATCGTTTGAACGAATGAATCAATGACTCGCTTATTAAGATGGATGCCTGGCGACACCTAATGGCGGTTTAGTGTTGTTTAAAAGCATCATTCTTTCCCACATGTGTGTGATTTGTGTGTGCAACATTATCATTATTTTTCTTACACTATTATATTAGCGATTTAAAAGCACCCACTCGTGTCACACGTCGATTAACCGGTGGGAAAATATCCTCAGACACATACCTAATACATGTATATTTAAATACAATATTGGCCTACCTGGTAAAAAGTTTTATATAATATTTTGATGTCCTTTTGGACACAAGAGGGCAGTATAGCCCTATGTTTGCTTTTTTGTTGAACCAAATAGCACTAAATAGCCTGTTTTAACTTTTTCATTCTTCTTGAATTGCAAAAACAGAATAAAATGGGTTTAATTGTGATATTTGTATACTTTTATATAGAAATAAATGGTATATAATTACATTTTTAGAAGATTTTTAGTGTTTCCTTTTTGGACATTATTTAATCCCTCGCCATAGCAAAACCGTTTGAGATATTTATTATCCATTCACAATTTAGCATATTTAATGTAGTTTCATCATGTTGAAAAAGTTTGGTACGAATAAAATAAATAGTTTAAGAGGAGTGGCTAAAAATTCAGAGGCTGATTTTGCAAAAAAATCCACATTCAGACCAAAATATCTGACTTCCTGATGGCCAGAGCTATTGAATGTAAATTAGAAAGTTGTCCGGCTTGATGAGAACAATATACAAACTATTTTTTCTTTACTGTAGTTAAAACTAACCCCCCCACTTTTGTCAAAAGCATGTTGAAAGTGACACACTTCCTGCTGCCAGTTGGTGGCGCTATAACTTTGACTCACAATAGCTACATCCATCTGATCGGCCTCTTACCACGAACACACTGCTGAAGTTTCATCAAGATCAGTTAATGTATGCAGAAGTTATTCCACTTCCGTGTTTCTCTTTTCTCGCCATAAATTCGATTCCTCGCCACAGCCAAACCGTTCGAGATATCAAAAATCCGTCCGCAATTTAGCATCCTCAATGTCTTGACTACATGCACACCGAGTTTGAAGGGGACACGGTGAATTTTCTAGGAGAGGTATTTCACATTCCACAGCAAGCGTTTTCCAAACAACCCATAATAGCCGACTTCCTGTTGGGCTGGCGTAAAACTTGACCGGGGTAAAGTTGTTCGGCCCGATGAGATCTATATGTGTACCGAGTTTCATATTAATTCATGCAAGCGTGTTTGATATATGGATCAAGTTTTAGAACCCCGTTCAAG